>NC_069501.1:348093547-348166047 GCF_027579735.1 Bombina bombina | reverse complement strand
TTCATGACCTCAGCACTGCTGATGCTGATTGGCTGCTGTTCATTTCTTCATTTTTTTTTATTTTTTTTTTTACCTGCAGCTGGGAGCAGCTGAGTATAACTTTTTACACAGAACTTACTCTGCTGAGGTGAGGAGATTGTGAGGTAAATTATCTTCCTTTTTTACATAGAGATGCTCAGGTGATATTTTCCTGTCAGCTTTTTACAGTTATGCTGCATTAGTTTCAAGTGATTTAGCATATGAGTATTATGTCCCTTTAATTCTTTTGTTTTCCCATATTGTTATCACCAGTGTATTTGGTCTACTTTGAATCTTGACATCACATATTTGTATTATTTGTCTTTTAAAGGCTTTTAGCAATCTCTTTTCTAGATTGATTTGAGGTATATTTTATATAAGGCTTCAACATCTGAGTTACCTGTTTTTGCTGTATATCATCTTGCTATTCGTATACGTTTGAAATGTGGAATAGGTGTTTTTTTCTCTCTAATATAATTAGATACGTATGTAATACTTGTTATACCTAAATAAAAAAGATATTAAAAAATAGGTTCCCTCCCCATCTGTATCTACTACAATCTTTATAGAGAAAGCATGTTTTGACCTTCACTTGTCCAATCCCCTGTATTACAGAGTTAGTTTATGGGTTAACAAAAAGTTGCTCAGAGCATAGTAATAATATGGGAGATACTTTGAAACAAACTAGAACATACAAGGCAATACCATTAACTGGCTTATCTCTAGAGGGTATCAGAAAAATAATGGATAATATTAAAGGGACATTAAACACTAAATAAATGCTAGATAGAATGATGCATTCAAAGAAAAGGTTAGTCTGAGAATAACACGTAGATATATTTTTTAAAGTTTAATTAGCTGTTTAAATAGTGACAAAATAAGTGTAAAATGTTAGTGTCTATAAAACAATGGGAGCTGTCATGTTGTAACTTAGGTTACCTTCTCTGATGTGGCCAATTAGATATAGTTATAAATAGGTCACTAGAGTTTGCAGCCAATGGCTGTGTGGAATATAACAGTCAGTTTTCTGCACTTCCATTTCTAACAGGAATTGAAAAGCTCACAATTTCAGAATGGAAATACAGGTAAAAGGGACAAAAAAAATAATGAAAGTATATTGCAGATTTTTTTTCTATATAAATGATTTATCATTTTATATTACTATCTCAAAGTGTTTAATGGCCCTTTAAGGTAAATAAAACTCCAGGCCCAGATAGAATTAACCAAAGGGTTTTACAGGAACTAAGCACTGTTATAGACAAACCTTTCTCTTAATTTTTCAAGACTCATTATCCTCAGGCATAGTACCCCACTCTTTAAAAAGGGAAGCAGGGCTGATCCAGGAAGCTATAGACCAGTTAGTCTGACATCAATAGTGGGAAAGATACTTGAAGGGATTCTAAGGAATTGTATTGATGGGTATATTCATGTAAACAAGATTGAGTTCAAATTAGCATGGTTTTATCAGAAATAGATAATGTCAAAATAATCTAATTAGATTCTATGAGGAAGTAAGTAAAAATTTAGATTAAAGGGAATCAGTTGAAGTGACATACTTGGATTTTGCAAAGGCGTTTGATACAATGCTACATGAGAGATTAATGTACAAAATTAAGGTACTGGGAATAGCTGAAAATGTTAATGGATAAATAACTGGATAAAAGACAGTGAGCAATGATTAGTAGTAAACGGATCATACTTAGAATGAACAAAGGCAATCAGTGGAGTCCCCCGGGAACAGTACTGGGCCCTGTTTTAAAAAAATATATATTTTAGTAATGACTTAGAGCAAGGATTCAATAGAAACATCTCTAGTTTTGCAGATGATAAAAAGTTGTGTTAGGTCATTAGGTCAGGGCAGGATGAACTTGCTTTACAAGGAGATCTACAATAATTAGAAGTATGGGCAAGTAAATGGAAAATGAGATTTATTACTGGAAAATGCAAGGTTCTACATTTTGGAAGTAAAAATAAGCAGACAATCTATTATTTACATGGGACTAGACTTAGCCAAACAGAGGAGGAAAGGGATTTGGGAGTAGTAATAGATAACAAGCTAAAGATAGGCACACAATGCAGGGCAGTTGCTTTTAAGGCTAATAAGATGCTAGCATTTATTATAATAGCCATTGATGCAAGGGAGGAAAGCATAATTCTGTCAATACATAAATTCCTTGTAAGACCTCACCTTGAGTATGGACTTCTGTCTTTTTTCAACCTCATCTACTATGTTGATATGTTACCATGTAACTCATATATGTTATTGGGTTGAATTGGCTTTTTATCTAATTCTGCAGATTAAGGGAAAAAAAATTGTAAGTTCTTACACATATGTTTTTAATTAAGAAAACATAGCAAATAAAAACATAATTTACTTTGCTATAGCTGTTATGGTGAGAAAAGTACATGGTTTATAACATCACGGTAACTTCTGACTGTAAATTGATAATATTTGTTGCATTGTGCACAAATTCATGTGTTGAAATAAAATTAGTGGAAACATTGCCTTTTAAAGGCTTTTTTGCTTTATAGGGATTGTTTTATGAAGTGTGTTCATGAGATATTGGCATCAAAATACAAAATGTTATTTTTTAATGGAGACTTAAAAATGTTAGCAGTTCATTTACAACTATACGTCACAAGAAATCATTTAATCACCATGGCCTAGATTTAGAGTTCGGCGGTAGCCGTCAAAACCAGCGTTAGAGGCTCCTAACGCTGGTTTTGGGCGCCCGCTGGTATTTGGAGTCAGTGATTAAAGGGTCTAACGCTCACTTTTCAGCCGCGACTTTTCCATACCGCAGATCCCCCTACGCCATTTGCGTAGCCTATCTTTTCAATGGGATCTTTCTAACGCCGGTATTTAGAGTCGTTTCTGCAGTGAGCGTTAGAGCTCTAACGACAAGATTCCAGCCGCCTGAAAATAGCAGGAGTTAAGAGCTTTCTGGCTAACGCCGGTTTATAAAGCTCTTAACTACTGTACCCTAAAGTACACTAACACCCATAAACTACCTATGTACCCCTAAACCGAGGTCCCCCCACATCGCCGCCACTCGATTAAAATTTTTAACCCCTAATCTGCCGACCGCCACCTACGTTATACTTATGTACCCCTAATCTGCTGCCCCTAACCCCGCCGACCCCTATATTATATTTATTAACCCCTAACTTGCCCCCCACAACGTCGCCGCAAGCTACTTAAAATAATTAACCCCTAATCTTCCGACCGCAAATCGCCGCCACCTACGTTATCCCTATGTACCCCTAATCTGCTGCCCCTAACATCGCCGACCCCTATGTTATATTTATTAACCCCTAATCTGCCCCCCACAACGTCGCCGACACCTGCCTACACTTATTAACCCCTAATCTGCCGAGCGGACCTGAGCGCTACTATAATAAATGTATTAACCCCTAATCCGCCTCACTAACCCTATCATAAATAGTATTAACCCCTAATCTGCCCTCCCTAACATCGCCGACACCTACCTTCAATTATTAACCCCTAATCTGCCGACCGGAGCTCACCGCTATTCTAATAAATGTATTAACCCCTAAAGCTAAGTCTAACCCTAACACTAACACCCCCCTAACTTAAATATAATTTACATCTAACGAAATAAATTAACTCTTATTAAATAACTTATTCCTATTTAAAGCTAAATACTTACCTGTAAAATAAATCCTAATATAGCTACAATATAAATTACATTTATATTATAGCTATTTTAGGATTAATATTTATTTTACAGGCAACTTTGTAATTATTTTAACCAGGTACAATAGCTATTAAATAGTTAAGAACTATTTAATAGTTACCTAGTTGAAATAATTACAAATTTACCTGTAAAATAAATCCTAACCTAAGTTATAATTAAACCTAACACTACCCTATCAATAAAATAATTAAATAAACTACCTACAATTACCTACAATTAACCTAACACTACACTATCAATAAATTAATTAAACACAATTGCTACAAATAAATACAATTAAATAAACTATCTAAAGTACAAAAAATAAAAAAGAACTAAGTTACAGAAAATAAAAAAATATTTACAAACATAAGAAAAATATTACAACAATTTTAAACTAATTACACCTACTCTAAGCCCCCTAATAAAATAACAAAGACCCCCAAAATAAAAAATTCCCTACCCTATTCTAAAATACAAAAATTACAAGCTCTTTTACCTTACCAGCCCTGAACAGGGCCCTTTGCGGGGCATGCCCCAAGAAGTTCAGCTCTTTTGCCTGTAAAAGAAAACATACAATACCCCCCCCCAACATTACAACCCACCACCCACATACCCCTAATCTAACCCAAACCCCCCTTAAATAAACCTAACACTAATCCCCTGAAGATCTTCCTACCTTGTCTTCACCATACCAGGTTCACCGATCCGTCCTGGCTCCAAGATCTTCATCCAACCCAAGCGGGGGTTGGCGATCCATAATCCGGTGCTGAAGAGGTCCAGAAGAGGCTCCAAAGTCTTCATCCTATCCGGCAAGAAGAGGATATCCGGACCGGCAAACATCTTCTCCAAGCCGCATCTTCTATCTTCTTCCATCCGGTGCGGAGCGGGTCCATCTTGAAGCAGGCGACGCGGATCCATCCTCTTCTTCCGATGTCTCCCGACGAATGACGGTTCCTTTAAGGGACGTCATCCAAGATGGCGTCCCTCGAATTCCGATTGGCTGATAGGATTCTATCAGCCAATCGGAATTAAGGTAGGAATTTTCTGATTGGCTGATGGAATCAGCCAATCAGAATCAAGTTCAATCCGATTGGCTGATCCAATCAGCCAATCAGATTGAGCTCGCATTCTATTGGCTGTTCCGATCAGCCAATAGAATGCGAGCTCAATCTGATTGGCTGATTGGATCGGCCAATCGGATTGAACTAGATTCTGATTGGCTGATTCCATCAGCCAATCAGAAAATTCCTACCTTAATTCCGATTGGCTGATAGAATCCTATCAGCCAATCGGAATTCGAGGGACGCCATCTTGGATGACGTCCCTTAAAGGAACCGTCATTCGTCGGGAGACATCGGAAGAAGAGGATGGATCCGCGTGGCCTGCTTCAAGATGGACCCGCTCCGCACCGGATGGAAGAAGATAGAAGATGCGGCTTGGAGAAGATGTTTGCCGGTCCGGATGTCCTCTTCTTGCCGGATAGGATGAAGACTTTGGAGCCTCTTCTGGACCTCTTCAGCACCGGATTATGGATCGCCAACCCCCGCTTGGGTTGGATGAAGATCTTGGAGCCAGGACGGATCGGTGAACCTGGTATGGTGAAGACAAGGTAGGAAGATCTTCAGGGGATTAGTGTTAGGTTTATTTAAGGGGGGTTTGGGTTAGATTAGGGGTATGTGGGTGGTGGGTTGTAATGTTGGGGGGGGGTATTGTATGTTTTTTTTTACAGGCAAAAGAGCTGAACTTCTTGGGGCATGCCCCGCAAAGGGCCCTGTTCAGGGCTGGTAAGGTAAAAGAGCTTGTAATTTTTGTATTTTAGAATAGGGTAGGGAATTTTTTATTTTGGGGGTCTTTGTTATTTTATTAGGGGGCTTAGAGTAGGTGTAATTAGTTTAAAATTGTTGTAATATTTTTCTTATGTTTGTAAATATTTTTTTATTTTCTGTAACTTAGTTCTTTTTTATTTTTTGTACTTTAGATAGTTTATTTAATTGTATTTATTTGTAGCAATTGTGTTTAATTAATTTATTGATAGTGTAGTGTTAGGTTAATTGTAGGTAATTGTAGGTAGTTTATTTAATTATTTTATTGATAGGGTAGTGTTAGGTTTAATTATAACTTAGGTTAGGATTTATTTTACAGGTAAATTTGTAATTATTTTAACTAGGTAACTATTAAATAGTTCTTAACTATTTAATAGCTATTGTACCTGGTTAAAATAATTACAAAGTTGCCTGTAAAATAAATATTAATCCGAAAATAGCTATAATATAAATGTAATTTATATTGTAGCTATATTAGGATTTATTTTACAGGTAAGTATTTAGCTTTAAATAGGAATAAGTTATTTAATAAGAGTTAATTTATTTAGTTAGATGTAAATTATATTTAAGTTAGGGGGGTGTTAGTGTTAGGGTTAGACTTAGCTTTAGGGGTTAATACATTTATTAGAATAGCGGTGAGCTCCGGTCGGCAGATTAGGGGTTAATAATTGAAGGTAGGTGTCGGCGATGTTAGGGAGGGCAGATTAGGGGTTAATACTATTTATTATAGGGTTAGTGAGGCGGATTAGGGGTTAATACATTTATTATAGTAGCGCTCAGGTCCGCTCGGCAGATTAGGGGTTAATAAGTGTAGGTAGGTGTCGGCGACGTTGTGGGGGGCAGATTAGGGGTTAATAAATATAACATAGGGGTCGGCGATGTTAGGGCAGCAGATTAGGGGTACATAGGGATAACGTAGGTGGCGGCGGTTTACGGAGCGGCAGATTAGGGGTTAAAGTGTAATGCAGGGGTCAGCGATAGCGGGGGCGGCAGATTAGGAGTTAATAAGTGTAAGGTTAGGGGTGTTTAGACTCGGGGTACATGTTAGGGTGTTAGGTGCAGACTTAGGAGGTGTTTCCCCATAGGAAACAATGGGGCTGCGTTAGGAGCTGAACGCTGCTTTTTTGCAGGTGTTAGGTTTTTTTTCAGCTCAAACAGCCCCATTGTTTCCTATGGGAGAATCGTGCACGAGCACGTTTTTGATGCCGGCCGCGTCCGTAAGCAACTCTGGTATCGAGAGTTGCATTTGCGGTAAAAATGCTCTACGCTCCTTTTTTGGAGCCTAACGCAGCATTTGTTTGAACTCTCGATACCAGAGTTAAATTTATGGTGCGGCCAGAAAAAAACCCGCGGAGCGTTAACAGCCCTTTTACCGCCGAACTCTAAATCTAGGCCCATGTGTATTCAATTAACTTTATTCGTATGCTAGCATGTTACAGACAAACAAACGTAACAGGAGACAATTAACATTCTTTCACAATGTTATAGTGTGAAACTCACAATGTCAGATTGCAAGCAAAGTTTATGAAATTGTTGGCAGAGAAAACCAATCCACAGACAATAGGAATTGTTTAATGTAAAACACAATATCTAACCTATCAAAAACCCCTCCCTGATGCTTAAGCAACTTAAAAAGGAAAGCCTCTTCACCCTTCCAGGGAAAAAATGCATATAATAACAAAAGTGCGCTAAGAAAGCAACAGCATCAACCATAATGAATGTAAAAGTTAAAATTAATTTAGGAAAATATATAATTCCTTATGTAATTCTGTCGCTAATAATGAAAGATCATATAACTGAGGAAATACAATCACATTCTACCATTCATACCATGTGTAATGCAGGGAACCACCGGTGGTATAAAAACATAGAAAAAATGGATATATAAAAAATGGACCATTTTTTATATATCCATTTTTTATATATTTTTATACCACCGGTGATTCCCTATATTACACATGGTATGAATGGTAGAATGTGATTGTATTATGATTGGATCTGACGGTTATCACTTAAAGGGACATGAAACCCAAAAATGTTCTTTCATGATTTTGGTAGAACATACAATTTTAAACAACTTTCCAGTTTACTTCTATTATCAAATTTGCTTCATTCTCTTGGTATCATTTGTTGAAGGAGCACCAATGCAATGCTGGTTTCTAACAACACATGGGAGAGCCAATGACAATCTGTATATATATGCACTGCAGCCACCAATTAGCAGCTAGAACCTAGGTTCTTTGCTGCTCCTGAGCTTTCCTAGATAAACCTTTCAGGAAAGGATAACAAGAGAAGGAAGCAAATTCAATAATAGAAGTCAGTTGGAAAGTTGTTTAAAATTGTATGTTCTGTCTAAATCATGAAATACAATTTTGGGGTTTCATGTCCCTTTAAGTCAAATAGTTACAACAATATTACACTATTTTGTGTGTTTTCTCTTTTTCCCTTGATGCTCTGGGAGCAATTACACACAAAAAAGAATATATACCAAGGACACAGTATGGGACTTTTTATAAGTTTTATAAATCCTTTAATCACATTTGTTTATCATTACTTATAAAAAAATGTATTTAGTGCTTAAAGGGACAGTCTACAATAGGATTTAAGCAGCTCTAATTCCTAATGGCTGATTCAAAATTTTCAGCCAATAGGAATGCAAGGGACACCATCTTGAATCGCGTACCTTGCATTGAAGATTCAGTGTATGGCGCCGACCATATGAAGAAGATGCTCTGCGCTGGATGTCTTCAGGATGGGCCCGCTCCGCGCCGCCGGGATGAAGATAGAAGATGCCGCCTAAATGAATATATAAGAGGCCGTCTGGATGAAGACTTCTCACCGCCTGGATGAGGACTTCGCCGCCTGGATGAAGATAGAAGAGGCCGCCTGGATGAAGATATAAGAGGCTGTCTGGATGAAGACTTCTCACGGCCTGGATGAGGACTTCGCCGCCTGGATGAAGATAGAAGAGGCCGCCTGGATGAAGACTTCTCACCGCCTGGATGAAGATCGTTCAAGCAGTACTTCAAAAACTGTAAGTGGATCATCGGGGGTTAGTGTTAGGTTTTTGTAAGGGTTTTTTGGGTGTGTTTTTTTTGTTTAGGGTTTGGGTTTGTAAAAGAGCTAAATGCCCTTTTCAAGGCAATGGTTAGCTTAGGTTTTTTTAGATAGTTTTTCTATTTTGGGGGTTTGGGGGGTGGGGGATTGTAATGTTAGTGGGTCTTTGTATTTTTTTTCAGGTAAAAGAGCTGTTTAACTTAGGGCAATGCCCTACAAAAGGGCATTTTAAGGGCTATTGGTAGTTTATTCTAGATTAGGTTTTTTATTTTGGGGTGGGTTATTTTTAAATGGGTATTAGAATAGGAATAATGTTTATTATTTTTGATAATTTGTTATTTTGTGTAATGTATTTTTTTCGTTTTGGGGTGGGTTTTTATTTTTAGATTAGGGCTTGGGCAGCAAAAGAGCTAAATGCTCTATTAAGGGCAATGCCCATACAAATGCCCATTTCAGGGCAATGTGTAGATTAGGTTTTACTTTATTCTGTGAGTTTGGGGGTTGGGGGTTTGTATACTGTTAGGGGGTGTTTGTAGCAAAAGAGCTGTTAACTTTAGGGCAATGCCCTACAAAAAGCCATTTTAAGGGCCCACAAAAAGGCCCTTTTAAAGGCCCTTGGTAGTTTAATTTAGATTAGACTTTTTTATTTTAGGGTAGGTTTTTTATTTTTTAAAAAGGGTATTAGATAAGGAATGATTTTTATTATTTTGGATAATTTCATTTGTTATTTTTTGTAATTTTAGTGTTTTTTATTTTTAGTAATTTTAGTGTTTGTTATTTTTTGTAATGTTAGGTTTTAGTGTAAGGTAGCTTAGGTTTTATTTCACAGGTAAGTTTGTTTTTATTTTAACTAGGTAGTTAGTATATAGTTAATAACTATTTACTAACTAGACTACCTAGTTAAAATAAATACAAACTTAGCTGTGAAATAAGAATAAAACCTAAGCTAGCTACAATATAACTATTAGTTATATTGTAGCTAGCTTAGGTTTTATTTCACAGGTATTTAGTTTAAAATAGGTATTATTTAGTTAATAATTTTAAATTTAATTTAGCTATATTTTAATTATGTTAAAGTTAGGTGGTAGGTTTTGGGTTAGGCTTAGGGTTACGTTAGGGTTAGGTTTATGGGTTAATATAGTTTAATTTAGGTTGTTGCGATGTGGGGGGCTGGCGGTTTATGGGTTAATAGGTTTATTTAGTGGTAGTGATGTGGGAGGCCAGATGTTTAGGGGTTAATTAACTTTATTTAGTGGTGGCGATGTCGGGGAGCGGCAGAATAGGGGTTAATAGATTTATTATAGTATGGGCGATATTGGGGTGCAGTGGAATAGGGGTTAATAACTTTAGTATAGTGGCAGCGATATCGGGGTGGCAGATTAGGGGTTAATAACATTATGTAGGTGCGGGCAATGTCGGTGGGGGGCAGATTAGGGGTGTTTAGACGTGGGGTTTATGTTAGGGTTTAAACGTTAGTTTTTTTTTCCCATAGACATCAATGGGGCTGCGTTATGGAGCTTTTTTTCTGCGATCGCAGGTGTTAGACTTTTTCAGACACCTTCTCCCCATTGATGTCTATGGGGAAAGCATGCACGAGCACGTCAAAACAGCGCTTGTTTTATGTGCGGTATGGAGCTCAATGTCTGTCACCATATCACACGCACAAGCCGGGTTTTTAAAAACTTGTAATGACTGCACTATAGGGGGTTAAATAATGCAACTTTTGTTGCATTCGTTAATTTCCCTATAGCGCGCATAACTCGTAATCTAGCTGATTATTAAATATTAAAATTGCTTAAAAATTATTTTTCAACTTTTAAGATATTTGAGTGGAAAGGGCTCCAAATTGTATATATGTGTTTATATATGTGTATATAAATACCTTGTCTTATACCATATACCTTTTAACCCTTATATAAAAAAATTAATATGTATATGAATAATTTTTATCAGATAGTGTGCAAATATAAGTGTAACATTTTATTTTAATGTACTTACGTTGTGCTTGGTGTAACTTTTTTTTTACCCCATTTTACACTAGGGGGCTGAAATATCACTGTGCGAGCGGACATGATCCACTGTAGCAGATCGTGTCCGCCGCACATCGATTAATGCAGACAGCATACACTCTGCATTTATTATTGCACAAGCATTTGACTAGAAATGGTTGTGCAATGCAGCCCCCTGCAAATTCACAGCCAATCAGCCGCTAGCAGGGGGTGTCAATCAACCCGATTGTATCCGATCAGGCTGATTGCTGTCTGCCGCCTCATAAGTGGCAGACGAGTTAAGGAGCAGCGGTCTTAACACCACTGCTTCTTAACTCCTGTTTCCGGCGAGCCTAAAGGCTCGCGAAAACAGGTCAATACGGGGCTTAATAAATCGGCCCCTAAGACTTCACTTGCGTAAACTCGACGTGCACAAATTTAGTTTGCAATTGAGGGAACGCATTTACTTTAAACTTGTAATACGCGCAAAAGTTAACACAGATGTGATATTGGTTATCGCGTCCAATGGTAATCTAGCCCATAGTGTACTTATCATGCCATGCATGTGACTATATATGTAAATAAAAATGAATAAATCATGAAATGCTATTTTCAAATGAAAACTCTTAAATACTAAAATATTCCAAACAAATATGCAGACTACTGTAAATATATTATGTAACCACATTATTTGGTTTTTATATTTAAATATTTCTGCTTTAGTATGCAAGTTAAATTTACTAAGCAAGCCACTTTTAGGAAAAAGGAAAACAATTGAATTTGTAGATTCTCTGAGAGAACTTCCCTTCATTCTTAAAGGGACACTGAACCCAATTTTTTTCTTTCGTGATTCAGATAGAGCATACAATTTTCTACTTTCTAAATTACTCCTATTATACATTTTTATTTCTTCTCTTGCTATCTTTATTTGAAAAAGTAGGCATCTAACCTTTGTTTTTTTGGTTCAGGCTCTGGACAGCACTTTTTTTATTGGTGGATGAATTTATCCACCAATCAGCAAGGACAACCCATGTTGCTCACCAAAAATGGTCCGGCATCTAAACTTACATTCTTGCATTTCAAAAAAAGATACCAAGAGAATGAAGAAAATTTGATAATAGGAGTAAATTAGAAAGTTGCTTAAAATTTCATGCTCTATCTGAATCACTAAATACAAAATATGGGTTCAGTGTCCCTTTAAAGTAAAAATTTCACTCTTTTTTTCAAACCCAGCATTTATGTCAAATTATTTTATAGCCAAATTATTTTATAGCTGTATATTCATTTTGTTTATAATTTCAGATTTATCTGGTTCTTTTTCATGATCCAAGAATAAGAATCCTCCAAACCATGGTAGCTAAATTAATTAAACTAGTATTATATATGTTGCTTTCCCTTTCCACTAAGAAAAAAATATTCTTTTTATTCTTTGCTTTAATATTTTACTCACCCAAATAATAATTATGTTCCATAATGTTTGATTCTATGGGCAAGACCAAAAACAATGAATCATATCTGCATTGACAAATGTACTATTAGGACTCGTATTTTACGAGGGGACCATTTTGACATTATTTTGACATTATAATAGGTGTAAGATAAGCCTTATAAAGAATATGTGTATGCAATTCTTGCCAAGCTGACAAGATAGTTGCCTTTTCATCTAGATCACTGGTTTTCAAACCTGTTCTCAGGCCTCCCCAACAGGCCAGGTTTTCTGGATTACCTTGGATGAGAGCAGGTAAAATAACCATATTTACTAATCAGGTGATTATTTCACCTGTGCTCTTGTTGAGATATCCTCAAAATGTGGCCTGTTAGGGAGGTCTAAGGTTTGAAAACTACTGATCTAGAGCAATAATTCTTTAAATAATTTGTATGATATAGTCCCTCAGATTCAGTTTGCCAGCTCAACACAATCCCTTCAAGATTATTAAGACCTTGATTTTGGCATAAACTTTCATACCAAAAAATGAAAAAAAAAATCCAGATCTGTATAATATTAATCCTTGTTCAAAGAGCGTCCAGTTCCATTCATTACCATGTTCCCTTCTAAATTCCATATAAATATGACATATTTGCAGATATGTATAGCAATCTGTATTTAATAAGCTAAGCTCAGTTTTAAGGGAATAACATATTCTTATAACATTGTTTAATGGATCTCAGAATCAATGCCATTATCTTACGGTTAGATTACGAGTCTTGCGTTAGCCTTAAAAAGCAGCATTAAGGGGTCCTAGCGCTGCTTTTTAACGCCCGCTGGTATTACGAGTCAGGCAGGAAAGGGTCTACCGCTCACTTTTTTCCGCGATTTTAGCTTACCGCAAATCCTATTACATTAATTGTGTATCCTATCTTTTTAATAAGATTTGCCTAACGCCGGTATTACGATCGCCGGAAAAAGTCAGCGGTAAACCCTCTTCTGTCCAGACTCCTACCGCATATAAAAGTCAGTAGTTAAGAGTTTTATGGGCTAACACCGTAACATAAAGCTCTTAACTAAAGTGTTACAAAGTACACTAACACCCATAATCTACCTATTAACCCCTAAACCGAGGCCCCCCCACACACACACACAAATTTGATAATAGGAGTAAATTAGAAAGTTGCTTAAAATTTCATGCTCTATCTGAATCACTAAATACAAAATATGGGTTCAGTCTCCCTTTAAAGGAAAAATTTCACTCTTTTTTTCAAACCCAGCATTTATGTCAAATTATTTTATAGCCAACTGTATATTCATTTTGTTTATAATTTCAGATTTATTTGGTTCTTTTTCATGTTCCAAGAATAAGAATCCTCCAAACCATGGTAGCTAAATTAATTAATCTAGTATTATATATGTTGCTTTCCCTTTCCACTAAGAAAAAAATATTCTTTTTATTCTTTGCTTTAATATTTTACTCACCCAAATAATAATTATGTTCCATAATGTTTGATTCTATGGGCAAGACCAAAAACAATAAATCATATCTGCATTGACAAATGTACTATTAGGACTTGTATTTTATGAGGGGACCATTTTGACATTATTTTGACATTATAATAGGTGTAAGATAAGCCTTATAAAGAATCTGTATATGCAATTCTTGCCAAGCTGACAAGATAGTTGCCTTTTCATCTAGATCACTGGTTTTCAAACCTGTTCTCAGGCCTCCCCAACAGGCCAGGTTTTCTGGATTACCTTGAATGAGAGCAGGTAAAATAACCATGTTTACTAATCAGCTGATTATTTCACCTGTCCTCTTGTTGAGATATCCTCAAAATGTGGTCTGTTAGGGAGGTCTAAGGTTTGAAAACTACTGATCTAGAGCAATACTTCTTTAAATAATTTGTATGATATAGTCCCTCAGATTCAGTTTGCCAGCTCAACACAATCCCTTCAAGATTATTAAGACCTTGATTTTGGCATAAACTTTCATACCAAAAAATGAAAAAAAAAATCCAGATCTGTATAATATTAATCCTTGTTCAAAGAGCGTCCAGTTCCATTCATTACCATGTTCCCTTCTAAATTCCATATAAATATGACATATTTGCAGATATGTATAGCAATCTGTATTTAATAAGCTAAGCTCAGTTTTAAGGGAATAACATATTCTTATAACATTGTTTAATGAATCTCAGAATCAATGCCATTATCTTATGGTTAGATTACGAGTCTTGCGTTAGCCTTAAAAAGCAGCATTAAGGGGTCCTAACGCTGCTTTTTAACGCCCGCTGGTATTACGAGTCAGGAAGGAAAGGGTCTACCGCTCACTTTTTTCCGCGATTTTAGCTTACCGCAAATCCTCTTACATTAATTGCGTATCCTATCTTTTTAATAAGATTTGCCTAACGCCGGTATTACGATCGCCTGAAAAAGTGAGTGGTAGACCCTCTTCTGTCCAGACTCCTACCGCATATAAAAGTCAGTAGTTAAGAGTTTTATGGGCTAACAACGTAACATAAAGCTCTTAACTAAAGTGCTACAAAGTACACTAACACCCATAAACTACCTATTAACCCCTAAACCGAGCCCCCCACATCACAAAAACTATAACAAAATTATTTAAACCCTAATCTGCCGACCGGACATCGCCGCCACTTAGTCGGCGCTACTATATTAAATTTATTAACCCCTAAATCTAAATCTAACCCTAACCCCCCTAACTTAAATATAATTTAAATAAAACTAAATTAATTACTACTATTAAATAAATTAATCCTACTTAAAACTAAATACTTACCTATAAAATAATCCCTAAAATAGCTACAATATAAATAATAATTACATTGTAGCCAGTTTAGGGTTTATTTTTATTTTACAGGCAACTTTGTATTTATTTTAACTAGGTACAATAGTACCTAGCAAAAATAAGTACAAAAGAATTTTAAACTAATTACACCTAATCTAATCGCCCTAATAAAATAAAAAGCCCCCCAAAATAATAAAATTCCCTACCCAATACTAAATTACAAATAGCCCTTAAAAGGGCCTTTTGCGGGGCATTGCCCCAAAGTAATCAGCTCTTTCACCTGTAAAAAAAATACAATACCCCCCCAACATTAAAACCCACCACCCACACACTCAACCCTACTCTAAAACCCACCCAATCCCCCCTTAAAAAAACTAACACTACCCCCTTGAAGATCACCCTACTTTGAGACGTCTTCACCCAGCTGGGCACAAGTGGTCCTCCAGAGGGTCCGAAGTCTTCATCCTATCCGGGCAGAAGAGGACATCCAGACCGGCAGAAGGCTTCATCCAGGCGGCATCTTCTATCTTCATCCTTCCGGAGCGGAGCGGGTCCATCTTCAAGACAGCCGACGCGGAGCATCCTCTTCATCCGACGGCCAATAACTGAATGACTAGTCCTTTAATTGACGTCATCCAAGATGGCGTCCCTTGATTTCCGATTGGCTGATAGAATCCTATCAGCCAATCGGAATTAAGGTAGGAAAAATCCTATTGGCTGATGCAATCAGCCAATAGGATTGACCTTGCATTCTATTGGCTGATTGGAACAGCCAATAGAATGCAAGCTCAATACTATTGGCTGATTGGATCAGCCAATCTGATTGAACTTCAATCCTATTGGCTGATTGCATCAGCCAATAGGATTTTTCCTACCTTAATTCCGATTGGATGATAGGATTCTATCAGCCAATCGGAATTCAAGGGACGCCATCTTGGATGACGGGCCTTTTGCGGGGCATTGCCCCAAAGAAATCAGCTCTTTTACCTGTAAAAGAAAATACATACAAACATGGCATGGAGAGTCAACAAAACATTCTAATTACTAGTGGGAACCGATACCCAAGCTAGAGGACACAGAATGAATAGGGAGGTAAACCAGACAGGCGGACCTAAACTGAAGGATTTGAAAAAAAAAAGAAAAAGAAAAAGGAAGGGACCCTGAAGTAGAAGGTCCTTCCTGAAAGGTAACCTCCATGGCGGAAAAGATAACATCATCACCAGATCCACAAACCAGATCCTGCAAGGCCATGCAGGAGCTATTAGAATCACATAAGCTCTCTCCTGTTTGATTTGAGCAATTACTTGTGGTAGCACCGCAAACTGAGGAAACAGGTATGCTAGGTTGAAGCTCAAAGGAACCGCTAAAGCATCTACCAGAACGGCTTGAGGATCTCTTGACCTTGAACCTTGGAAGCTTGGCATTTTGACGAGATGCCATCAGATCCAACTCCCCCCACCTGAGAGTTATGATTGTGAAAACCTCTGGGTGGAGATCCCACTCTCTGGGATGAAAAGGCTGCTTAGAAAATCTGCCTCCCAGTTGAGACACAGAGTTCCTCCCTGGTGATTGATGTAGGCCACCGAGGTGATGTTGTCCGACTGAATCTAATAAATCGGACCAAAGCTAGTTAAGGCCAAGCTATTAATATAGAAAATTGCTTTCAACTCAAAGATGTTTATTGAAAGAGACAACTCCACAGACCCTGTGTCTTTAAGAAACCCCAAACTGCTCCCCAGCCTTACAGGCTGGTGTCCGTGGTCACAATCACCCAGGAAGGCCTCAGGAAGCATGTGCCCGAGACAGATTGTCCTGTAAAACCCACCATGAGAGTGAGATTCGTTGGGGAAACCAAATTTATCTTCTGCGAGAGATCTAAATGGTACCCATTCCATTGACTGAGCATTCATAGCCACAGAGGTCACAGATGGAAACTAACAAAAGGAATTATGTCTATGGAGGCAACCGTCAGTCCAATCACCTCCATGTATTGAGCCACAGATGGACGACTAGCAGGCTGGAGAGACAGACAAGAAACATGAAGCTTGGATTTTCTGATGTCTGTCAGAAAAATCTTTATGGACAGGGAATCTATGATTGTTCTCAAGAAACAAACCCTTGTATCTGGAACAAGGGAACTCTTTCCCAGATTCACTTTCCACCCGTGGGAACGTAGAATAGACAACAACATCTCGGTATGAGATCTTGCTAGATAAAAAGATGGTGCTTAGACTAGAATATCGTCTAGATAAGGCACCACAGCAATACCCTGGAACCTCACCACTGCCAGAAGAGCCCCCAGAACCTTTGCAAAAATTCTGGGAGCTGTGGCAAGGCCAAAGGGTAGGACAACAAACTGGAAGTGTTTGTCCAGGAAGGCAAACCTTAGAACTGGTAATGATCCCTGTGTATAGGAACATGAAGATACATGCTCTTCAGATCTATGGTTGTCATGAACTGACCCAAAGGAAGAATAGAACGGATGGTCTCCATCTTGAAGGATGGAACCCTGAGGCATTGATTTAGACACTTTAAGTCCAGAATGGGACGAAAAGTGCCCTCCTTCTTGGGAAATACAAATAGATTTGAATAGAATCCTAGATCCTGTTCCTCTAGAGGAACTGGAACAATCACTCCCAGGGATGATAGATCCTTTACGAAGTTTAAGAAGGCCTCTCTCTTTATCTGATTCGCAGATAACCTTAACAGGTGGAACCTGCCCCTGGGATGACAAGATTTGAATCCTATTCTGTAACCGTGGGATACTATATCTATGGCCCAAGGATCTGGAACATTGTGTATCCAAGCCTGCTGAAAAAAAAGAAAACCTGCCCCCCACTTGATCCACTACAGGATTGGGGGCGGCCCCTTCATGTTTATTTAGAATCAACGGAAGGCTTCTTAGCTTGCTTGGAAGAGGAAGAGTAAGTCTTCTGTCCCTTAAAGTTACAAAAGGAACGAAAATTAGAATTCTGGCGACCCTTAGGTCTATTATTTTTATCGTAAGGTAGGAAAGAACCCTTTCCGCCTGTAATGTCAGAAATAATTTCTGTCAGACCTGGTCCAAACAAGGTTTTACCCTTATAAGGCAGAAATAAAAGCTTGGCTTTGGATGTAACATCTGCAGACCAAGATTTTAACCAGAGAGCTCTGCAAGCTAAAACAGTGAAACCAGAAATCTTAGCATCCAACCTAAGAACTTGCATGTTGGCATCACAAATAAAGGTATTGGCTAGCTTGAGAGCCTAGATCCTGTCTTGGATCTCCTCTATTGTAGTCTCTTCTAGGATAAGATTAGATAAATCATTGCACCAATAAGATGCTGCCCCCACAACTGTAGCAATACTAGCAGCAGGTTGTCACTGTAATCCCTGATAAATGTACATCTTCTTCAAAACGTCTCAAGCTTCTTATCCATGGTATCCTTGAAAGAACAATTATCTTCAATAGGAATAGTAGTTCTCTTAGCTAGAGTAGAAATAGCTCCCTCTACCTTGGGCACCATGCGCCACGAATCACGAATAGAGTCAGCATCAGGAAACATCTTCTTAAAAACAGGGGACTGGGAAAAAGAAATCCCTGGTTTATCCCATTCCTGAGTTATATAATAGTTAATATCTGCCATAAGGTCTGGAACTGGAAATACTTCCACAGATGAGGGTACATCAAATACCCTATTAAGCTTACTAGACCTCTTTGGATTCTCCGCAACAGATTCCGATTCTTCCAAAGTAGCAAGAACCTCCTTCAAAAGAACTCAAAGTTGTTCTAACTTAAATCTGAAATTAATCTTCTCTGAATCTGCAGAATTTGTCACTACAGTATCAGAATCTGACAATTCCCCCTCAGAAGCCACTGAAGAATCATCCTCATCAGATAATTGAGACAAACTGACTAATGCAGCTTTAGCGGAGTCAGCCTTACTAACATCAATCTTTAGATTTTCTCTTTCATTTACTAGAAACCTTTGGAAAAAACGATAACGTTGCAGAAACAGCAGAAGTAATCTGTGCAGGAAAATCCCCAGGTAAAAAACATCCCCAGGAGGTTGAGAGGAACCGCAGGGCACTGCATGTGAAGCTTTGGAAGCTTGAGGGCGTAGCTAGGATAACACCATCCTGAGAGTAGGCTTAGGGAGAGCCATCTTATCTTTAAACTGTACAGGATGATTTATCTTAGCCTCCAAACACAATAAGCATTTTTCAAATGAATCAACTTCAGCATTAGGGTCCATAATTAAGTATAATTTCCATAATTAACAAAAAAGTTTAAAACCCTCAACACTGCTGAGGTATTACCCCTCCAGAAGTTGCTATCCCACTAGCACAGAAAACCGGACCACCCGGTAGCAAAAAACACCTCCTTGTTACCGGAACAGCCCAAATCCACTTGCCACTGTAGAAAGAAGAAAATGTAGCCTCCACACTCACCGTGCCAAACTCTGATCTGAACAGAGAAGCCGAAAACCAGAAGTGTCGAGGAGTGGAACGCAATTAAAAAAACAACTTTTTTTAAAATTGCGCTAAACAAAAACGGCGTGAAAACCAACAGCAGCGCAGCAAAAGTGATTGGGCCAATAAGCTGAGCTGAAAAGTGATTGCAACAAGCAAAAAGTAAAACAAACACCTGTCAAACACTTCATACACTCTCCATCTCTGAGCCCCCAATAAAAGATGATGCCTTTTTTCACATAAAAGCAGTGCCCCTAAAACAGATTTAAATACTTTTCACAAGGATTTAACCCCTATACTACCGGACCGGTACCTTCAAACCTAGAAGGGAAGCACTTACCTGTGGATCCTGCTCTTTCAGACAGGAGCTGTTTTCTGAGGTGTGGCAGCTTCACCATATCTACCAGGGACCTATAGAAAAGAATGAACAGGGTAACCAACTCTGGCTTTCTATAATAGGGGTAGCAATAATTTTAGAAGTTTATGCAAAGACTACCTCGCCATCTTCTAACTGCTAATAGCCACCATTACTCTTACTAAATAGATTGACATGGACACAGCATAGCCCCAATCCTTGCTTGCAGGGAAAAGTACCCATTAAAAGGATTAAAATCTTCAGACACCATCTTTGCTATCCTCCCGTGATCAAGGCGAAGAGAATGACTGAGGGTTATGGGTGATACTTAACAGCTTTACTGGGGTGCTCTTTGCTGCCTCCTGCTGGCCAGAAGTGAATATCCCACCAGTAATTAAAATGTTTTGTGGACTCTTAATGCTATAGGAAAGAAAGTTATAATTTAACAAGTTAACTTAGCTACACAACTTATTAATATTTGTGTATAGGACTTTATTTCTCAGTCTCCTCTTTAAGACCATCAACCTTTATATACAAAAGCATAGTATGCAACCTTAGATAAGATTCTGCTTAATATTCTAAGGCATTCCAATCTATTAGAAGAGCCACCAATTCAATTATTAAAATTATTAAAATTACTTAACATATTATAATAGGAACATTTTAAACAATATAATAGGGAAAATTAATTAAAAAGGAAACGTTTGTAAAAAGAATGTCCTTATTGTTAAGGGTTTAATGCCTCCATAAGAGTTAGACATAGTTAAAGTTGTAATCCTGGAACAACCCATTCAGCTCCAGATAAGGATATAACCAGTAATTGGCTGCGTTTCATTGCCTCATCAGCTAACTTCATCTGAAATAGCACTGGAGCAATTTTTTTAACAAAACTATCACCTAGATTACGAGTTTTGCATTAACAGGGGTGCGGTGCTAACGAGCAGTTTTCCCTCACCGCTCACTTACAGACAGTGCTGGTATTACGGGTTTTTACAAACCCAGCGTTAACCGCAAAAAGTGAGCGAAGAGCAAAATTTTGCTCCACATCTCACCTCAATACCAGCGCTGCTTACGGTAGTAGTGACCTGGTAAAATGTGCTTGTGCACGATTTCCCCATAGGAATCAATGGGGGAGAGCCGGTTGAAAAAAAACCCTAACACCTGCAAAAAAGCAGCGTAAAGCTCCTAACGCAGACCCATTGATTCCTATGGGGAAATAAGTTATGTCTACACCTAACACCCTAACATGAACCCCGAGTCTAAACACCCCTAATCTTACACTTATTAATCCCTAATCTGACGCCCCCGAAATCGCCGACACCTACATTATAATATTAACCCCTAATCTGCCGCTCCGGACACCGCCGCCACTTACATTATACTTATGAACCCCTAATCTGATGCCCCCAACATCGCCGAACCCTACATTATATCTATTAACCCCAATCTGCTGCCCCTATGTTGCCGCAACCTAACTACATTTATTAACCCCTAATCTGCCACCCACAAAGTCGCCGCCACTATAATAAACATATTAACCCCTAAACCTAAGTCTAACCCTAACCCCCCCAACTGAAATATAATTTTAATAAATCTAAATAAAATTACTATCATTAACTAAATTATTCCTATTTAAAACTAAATATTTACCTGTAAAATAAACCCATACGCCTAGATTTAGAGTTCTGCGGCCAAAGGGGTGCGTTAGCTACGCATGCTTTTTTTCCCACGCACCTTTTAAATACCGCTGGTATTTAGAGTTCACAGAATGGCTGGGTTTTCAGTGCGTTAGGCTCCAAAAAGGGAGCGTAGAGCATAATTTAACGCCACTGTAACTCTAGATACCAGCGGTGCTTACGGAAGCGGCCAGCTTAAAAAACGTGCTCATGCACGATATCCCCATAGAAAACAATGGGGCCATTTGAGCTGAAAAAAAACCTAACACCTGCAAAAAAGCCGCGTTCAGCTTCTAACGCAGCCCCATTGTTTTCTATGGGGAAACACTTCCTATGTCTGCACCTAACACTCTAACATGTACCCCGGGTCTAAACACCCCTAACCTTACACTTATTAACCCCTAATCTGCCGCCCCCGCTATCTCTGACACCTGCATATTATTTTTAACCCCTAATCTACCGCTCCGTAAACCGCCGCTACTTACATTATCCCTATGTACCCCTAATCTGCTGCCCCTAACACCGCCGACCCCTATATTATATTAATTAACCCCTAATCTGCCCCCCACAACGTCGCCTCCACCTGCCTACACTTATTAACGCCTAATCTGTCGACCGCATGCCGCCGCCAGCTACATTATAGCTATGTACCTCTAATCTGCTGCCCCTAACACCGCCGACCCCTATATTATATTTATTAACCCCTAATCTGCCCCCCACAACGTCGCCTCCACCTGCCTACACTTATTAACCCCTAATCCGCCGAGCGTACCGCACCGCTATTATAATAAAGTTATTAACCCCTAATCCGCCTCCCTCCCGCCTCAAAATAACTAGCGCTGCGGAATCTGTTGGCGCTCTACAAATAACCGATAATAATAATAATAATAACCCTATAATAAATAGCATTAACCCCTAATCTGCCCTCCCTAACATCGCCGACACCTAACTTCAAGTATTAACCCCTAATCTGCCGATCGGAGCTCACCGCTACTCTAATACATTTTTTAAACCCTAAAGCTAATTTTAACCCTAACCCTAACACCCCCCTAACCTTACACTTATTAACCCCTAATCTGCCACCCCCGCTATCGCTGACACCTGCATATTTTTTTTAACCCCTAATCTGCCGCTCCGTAAACCGCCGCTACTTACATTATCCCTATGTACCCCTAATCTGCTGCCCCTAACACCGCCGACCCCTATATTATATTAATTAACCCCTAATCTGCCCCCCACAACGTCGCCTCCACCTGCCTACACTTATTAACCCCTAATCTGTCGACCGCATGCCGCCGCCAGCTACATTATAGCTATGTACCCCTAATCTGCTGCCCCTAACACCGCCGACCCCTATATTATATTTATTAACCCCTAATCTGCCCCCCACAGCGTCGCCTCCACCTGCCTACACTTATTAACCCGAGCGTACCGCACCGCTATTATAATAAAGTTATTAACCCCTAATCCGCCTCACTCCCGCCTCAATAACCCTATAATAAATAGCATTAACCCCTAATCTGCCCTCCCTAACATCGCCGACACCTAACTTCAAGTATTAACCCCTAATCTGCCGATCAGAGCTCACCGCTACTCTAATACATTTTTTAAACCCTAAAGCTAATTTTAACCCTAACCCTAACACCCCCCTAAGTTAAATATAATTTTGTTCTAACGAAATAAATTAACTCTTATTAAATAAATTATTCCTATTTAAATCTAAATACTTATCTGTAAAATAAATCCTAATATAGCTACAATATAAATTATAATTATATTATAGCTATTTTAGGATTAATATTTATTTTACAGGCAACTTTGTATTTATTTTAACCAGGTACAATAGCTATTAAATAGTTAAGAACTATTTAATAGCTAAAATAGTTAAAATAATTACAAAATTACCTGTAAAATAAATCCTAACCTAAGTTACAATTAAACCTAACACTACACTATCAATAAATAAATTAAATACAATACCTACAATTATCTACAATTAAACCTAACACTACACTATCAATAAATTAATTAAATACAGTATCTACAATTATCTACAATTAAACCTAACACTACACTATCAATAAATTAATTAAATAAAATATCTACAAATAAATACAATGAAATAAACTAACTAAAGTACGAAAAATAAAAAAGAACTAAGTTACAAAAAATAAAAAAATATTTACAAACATTAGAAAAATATTACAACAATTTTAAACTAATTACAACTACTCTTAGCCCCCTAATAAAATAACAAAGCCCCCCAAAATAAAAAATGCCCTACCCTATTCTAAATTAAAAAAGTTCAAAGCTCTTTTACCTTACCAGCCCTGAACAGGGCCCTTTACGGGGCATGCCCCAAAGAATTCAGCTCTTTTGCCTGTAAAAAAAAACATACAATACCCCCCCCCACATTACAACCCACCACCCACATACCCCTAATCTAACCCAAACCCCCCTTAAATAAACCTAACACTAAGTCCCTGAAGATCTTCCTACCTTATC
The DNA here is from genome assembly GCF_027579735.1 of Bombina bombina. Classification (NCBI taxonomy): domain Eukaryota; kingdom Metazoa; phylum Chordata; class Amphibia; order Anura; family Bombinatoridae; genus Bombina; species Bombina bombina. The sequence goes on along the minus strand of NC_069501.1, from coordinate 348,142,232 downwards.
TTCATCTCACGGGGTCCCGATCTGTCCAGAAGAGCCTCCGATGTCTTGATCCAAGCCCAAGCGGGGGGCTGAAGAGTGACGTCCATCCTCGGGCTGAAGTCTGGATCCAAGCGGCGGCTGAAGAAATCCATCATCGGCTGAAGTCGGAAGTCCATCATCGGGATGAAGTCTTCTATCAAGCCGCATCTTCAATCTTCTTTCTTCTGGAGAGGAGCGGAGCCATCTTCTTTCCAACCGATGCGGATCCAACCTCTTCAACCGACGCCTACTTGCCGAATGACGGTTCCTTTAAATGACGTCATCCAAGATGGCGTCCCTCGAATTCCGATTGGCTGATAGGATTCTATCAGCCAATCGGAATTAAGGTAGGAATATTCTGATTGGCTGATGGAATCAGCCAATCAGAATCAAGTTCAATCCGATTGGCTGTTCCGATCAGCCAATAGAATGCGAGTTCAATCTGATTGGCTGATCGGATCAGCCAATCGGATTGAACTTGAATCTGATTGGCTGATTCCATCAGCCAATCAGAATTTTCCTACCTTAATTCCGATTGGCTGATAGAATCCTATCAGCCAATCGGAATTCGAGGGACGCCATCTTGGATGACGTCCCTTAAAGGAACCGTCATTCGTCGGGAAGTCGTCGGTGAAGATGGATGTTCCGCGTCGGCAGGATGACCATGGATCCGGAAGAAAGAAGATTGAAGATGCCGCTTGATAGAAGACTTCAGCCCGATCATGGACCTCTTCAGCTCCCGCTTGGATGAAGACTTCAGTAGGATCATGGACCTCTTCAGCTCCCGCTTGGATCAAGACTTCAGCCGGATCATGGACATCTTCAGCCCCCCGCTTGGGCTTGGATGAAGACTTCGGCGGCTCCTCAGGACCGATCGGTGAACCCGGTGTGGTGAAGACAAGGTAGGGAGATCTTCAGGGGCTTAGTGTTAGGTTTATTTAAGGGGGGTTTGGGCTAGATTAGGGGTATGTGGGTGGTGGGCTGTAATGTGGGGGGGGGTATTGTATGTTTTTTTTTTACAGGCAAAAGAGCTGAATTCTTTGGGGCATGCCCCGCAAAGGGCCCTTTTCAGGGCTGGTAAGGTAAAAGAGCTTTTTCTATTTTAATTTTAGAATAGGGTAGGGCATTTTTTTATTTTGGGGGTCTTTATTATTTTATTAGGGGGCTTAGAGTAGCTGTAATTAGTTTAAAATTGTTGTAATATTTTTCTAATGTTTGTAAATATTTTTTTATTTTTTGTAACTTAGTTCTTTTTTATTTTTTGTACTTTAGTTAGTTTATTTCATTGTATTTATTTGTAGGTATTGTATTTAATTAATTTATTGATAGTGTAGTGTTAGGTTAATTGTAGGTAATTGTAGGTATTTTATTTAATTTATTTATTGATAGTGTAGTGTAAGGTTTAATTGTAACTTAGGTTAGGATTTATTTTACAGGTAATTTTGTAATTATTTTTACTAGGTAACTATTAAATAGTTAATAACTATTTAATAGCTATTGTACCTGGTTAAAATAATTACAAAGTTGCCTGTAAAATAAATATTAATCCTAAAATAGCTACAATATAATTATAATTTATATTGTAGCTATATTAGGGTTTATTTTACAGGTAAGTATTTAGCTTTAAATAGGAATAATTTATTTAATAAGAGTTAATTTATTTTGTTAGATTTAAATTATATTTAAGTTAGGGGGGTGTTAGGGTTAGGGTTAGACTTAGCTTTAGGGGTTAATACATTTTTTATAGTAGCGGTGTGGTCCGGTTGGCAGATTAGGGGTTAATAATTGTAGGTAGGTGGAGGCGACGTTGGGGGCGGCAGATTAGGGGTTAATAAATATAATATAGGGGTCGGCTGTGTTAGGGGAGTACATAGGTATAATGTAGGTTGCGGCTGTGTACGGAGCGGCAGATTAGGGATAAAAAAAAATATGCAGGTGTCAGCGATAGCGGGGGCGGCAGATTAGGGGTTAATAAATATTATGTAGGTGTTGGCGGTATTAGGGGCAGCAGATTAGGGGTACATAGGGATAACGTAGGTGGCGGCGGTGTGCAGTCGGCAGATTAGGGGTTAAAAAAATTTAATAGAGTGGCAGCGATGTGGGGGGGGCCTCGGTTTAGGGGTACATAGGTAGTTTATGGGTGTTAGTGTACTTTAGAGCACAGTAGTTAAGAGCTTTATGAACCGGCGTTAGCACAGAAAGCTCTTAACTCCTGTTTTTTTTCTGCGGCTGGAGTTTTGTTGTTAGAGTTCTAACGCTCACTTCAGCCAAGACTCTAAATACCCGCGTTAGAAAGATCCCATTGAAAAGATAGGATACGCAAATGGCGTAGGGGGATCTGAGGTATGGAAAAGTCGCGGCTGCAAAGTGAGCGTTAGACCCTTTCCTGACTGACTCTAAATGCCAGCGCTAGCCCAAAACCAGCGTTCCTGACTGACTCTAAATACCAGCGCTAGCCCAAAACCAGCGTTAGGAGCCTCTAACGCTGGTTTTGATGGCTAACGCCAAACTCTAAATCTAGCCGAATGTTTCTATCATGCATATATAGCAAAGCAGCAGCAGCAGCACCAACATGACATTTTTTGCATGGAAAGGCAGCTCCTTCCCGCTCTATAACAAGGGGCTGATTTGACCCGGCAGAGGAGAAGCTCACCAGATTGTGGGTGGTGAAGCAGTGTGGACAAGAGGGGTTAAAGTTGAGGGTACATGGACTGGAGGACACAGATCTCAATTGAGCAGTAAGTGAGAACTTCCTAAAACCCTAGTGTTATAAAAATGTGGGAGGTGGGAGTTAGTTTTAAAATATGTAATATTAAATGGACAGTCAAGTCAAAATAGAGCACACAATTTTAAAAAACTTTCCAATTTACTCCCATTATCTAAATGTGCACAATCTTTTTATAGGCACACTTTCTGGGGCGCCAGCTCCTACTTAGCATGTGCAAGATTCACAGGATATACTTGTATGCATTTTGTGATTGGCTGATGGCTGTCATATGATGCATTAGTAAGGAAAATGTAACTTTGTCAGAAAAAAAAATGTACTACTCATTTAAATTCAAACTAAGTGCTTTTGCATTGTCTTTTTTATTATGCATTGATTATGCAATTCTACTGTGTTTAGTGGTCCTTTAAGAGTTCTAGTTTGGTGGGAATAATGTTTTTCCTACAGTATCCCACAAAAGTGAGTACACCCCTCACATTTTTGTCAATTTTTTTATTATATATTTTCATGTAACAACACTGAAGAAATGACACTTTGCTACAATGTAAAGTAGTGAGTGTACAGTCTGTATAACAGTATTTGCTGTCCACTCAAAATAACTCAACACACAACAAAAGGGAGTACACCCCTAAGTGGAAATGTCCAAAGTAGGCCCAAAGTGTCAATATGTTGGGTGACCACCATTTTTTTTCCAGCACTGCCTTAACCCTCTTGGGCATGGAGTTCACCAGAGCTTCACAGGCTGCCACTGGAGTACTCTTCCACTCCTCCATGACGACATTATAGAGCTGGTGTATGTTAGAGACCTTGCGCTCCCACACGCGCTTCCGTTTGAGGAGTATACCCACAGATGCTCAATAGGGTTTAGGTCTGGAGACATGTTTGGACAGTCCATCACCTTTACCCTCAGCTTATTTAGCAAGGCAGTGGTCATCTTGGAGGTATGTTTGGGGTCATTATCATGTTGGAATACTGCCCTGCGGCCCAGTCTCCAAAGGTAGGATATCATGTTCTGCTTCAGTATGTCACAGTACATAATGGCATTCATGGTTCCCTCAATGAATTGTAGCTCCCCAGTGCTGGCCGCACTCATGCAGGCCCAGACCATGACACTCCCACCACCATGCTTGACTGTAGGCAAGGCACACTTGTCTTTGTACTCCTCGTCTGGTTGCCGCCACACACACCATCTGAACTAAATAAGTTTATCTTGGTGTCATCGGACCACAAGACGTGGTTCCAGTAATCCATGTCCTTAGTCTGCTTGTCTTCAGCAAACTGTTTGCAGGGTTTCTTATGCATCATCTTTAGAAGAGGCTTCCTTCTGGGACGACAGCCATGCAGACCAATTTTATGCAGTGTGGGTGTATGGTCTGAGCACTGACAGGCTGACCCCCTCACCCCTTCAACCTCTGCAGCAATGCTGGCAGTACTCATAATTCTAGTTCCCAAAGACAACCTCTGAATATTACGCTGAGCATGTGCACTCAACTTCTTTGGTCAACAATGGCGAGGCCTGTTGTGAGTGGAACCTGTCCTGTGAAACTGCTCTATGGTCTTAGCCACCATGCTGCAGCTTAGTTTCAGGGTCTTGGCAATCTTCTTATAGCCTAGGGTATCTATATGTAGAGCAAAAATTCTTTTTTTCAGATCCTCAGAGAGTTCTTTGCCATGAGGTGCCATGTTGAACTTCCAGTGACCAGTATGAGAGAGTGTGAGAGCGATAAAACCAAATTTAACACACCAGCTCCCCATTCACACCTGAGACCTTATAACACTAACAAGTCACATGACACCGGGGAGGGAAAATGGCTAATTGGGCCCAATTTGAGCATTTCCACTTAGGGGTGTACTTACTTTTCTTGCCAATGGTTTAGACATAAATGGCTGTGTGTTGAGTTATTTTGAGGGGACAGCAAATTTACACTGTTATACAGGCTGTACACTCATTTCTTTACATTGTAGCAAAGTGTCATTTCTTCAGTGTTGTCACATGAAAAGATACAAAAATGTGAGGGTTGCAGCCTATGCCCAGGATAAGGCACATTTGCCCTCTCTTACCACCAAAAAAACCACTGTCAGAAGAGCAGCTCAAATATCTACAATGTCACTAAATCAATAATTATCCATCGTTGTTATCAGTGAGCTATGATGTATGTGGTCAAAATATATCAGTGTGGCAAACAAAACAAAAAAAATACAAATAAAAATGTATAATATTGCAAAATCAATAAAAAAAAATGTAAAAGAATACCAGCAATGTGGATATAAATCTTTATCCTCCTATAAAATCACATTAATGCAATTAATCATTGTGAATATTAGTAATAATTACATAAAAAGGCAGACATAAAGCATAATATTAATCTTCTAAATAATTATAGTGCTTAAATGCATTTGGAAGCTGGCTGTTTATAAATTGTACAATATTGCCTCCGAGTGGCAGAATAAGGGTAGTATTTAAAGACACCTATTATTGACCATGTATACTGTTACTTTACCTAATCATTTTAAATCAGGGTGTATTTTTAAAAAAAATGTATTTAAATTTTTTTTTTTGTTTAAATTGGATTTGGGAAAAAAAAGTAACTCATTCTTAAATACATTCACGACACAAGGTTTCTGTAAGATTATTTTGGGTAATTTTTTCTATCTAGAAGACATTTTTACAGATTCTTGATTTTTCGGTTCTCAAAACTGAATTTGTGTCTTCAGAGATCACATAAAATAAAACATACAGATTTGAGAAAAAGACGTTAATTCAGTTGTTCCTCTTCAAATCTTTGTGGACAGAATCAACCCCTTACCTCTTAAGTGCTACATTTCAAAAATCTTAATAAGGATTTTTGGAGTGAAATAGATCTGCACAAGGATATAATTGTGAACAGGGAAGGACAAACAGTAAAGTGAAACCTACATTGTTATTTTTTTAGTTAAATAAAACTATTTAAATTGAAAATTATTATAATTTTTCTCTTTCCAATAAAGCCCAGCAGAAATATTGTACAAATATGAATGATAGTACATAGTACACTTCACAATAATGTTCTAATCAGTCATTTTCTGATAAAACTAATACTATATTAAAAATATGTTTGGTGTAGTGCGATTGTAATAGAAATGTATGTGTAAAGTAAGTTTACACAATATTGAATGGGTTTACTTCTAGAATTGCAGTCACACTGTAACAAATGTGTTATTAATATAGAACACCTTTGGTACAGTGCGTTTGTGATATTAGAACTAACCTCCACGTTCATTATAGTGTGAATTTATAATGGCTATACAAATACAATGTTAAAAATCGTCAATTCATATAGTGCAAAGTAAAAAAAAAACAGATTTTTGTAAAACAAAAAAAGTCGCATCTACTGTTTTCTATGGAATATTAATTTCCTTAAAAGAAAAAAAGCGCCAAAATTAAAAAACACATTAATTTAAGCAACAAAATGATTTTTCATAATATTCTGCATTACAATATAATACCCACACACACAAAAAAAAAAATATTTAGATACAGTCATGTGAAAAAGAAAGTACACCCTCTTTGAAATCTATGGTTTTACACATCAGATTCAGGACATAATAACAATTATTATTATCGGTTATTTGTAGAGCGCCAACAGATTCCGTAGCGCTAACAATCAACTGGTCTTCAGCAGGTCTTAAAATTAAGATGAACAACAACACATGACATATTACTCCATGTCATGATTTATTTAGCATAAATAAAGCCAAAATGGAGAAGCCATGTGCGAAAAACTAAGTACACCCTTACTGCCTCCATAGGAAATAAGAGGCTAAGTAATCAAATGCCCTTCATTTATTGATCATCAGCAAGTGTGACCACCTCTATAAAACCCAAGGTTTTAGCAGTTTGCTGGCCTGGAGAATTCAGGTGTGTTAATACAATGCCAAGGAGGAAAGACATCAGAAATAATCTTAGAGAAGCAATTGTTTCTGCCCATCAACCTGGGAAGGGTTATAAGGCCATTTCCCAACAATTTAGTAAAGATTATTCACAAGTGGAAAACTTTCAAGACAGTTGCCAATCTTCCCTGGAGTGGACATCCCAGCAAATTCACCCAAGGTCAGACTGTGCAATGCTCAGAGAAATTGCAAAAACCCCAAGAGTTACATCTCAGACTCTACAGACCTCAGTTAGCATGTTAAATGTTAAAGTTCATAACAGTACAATTAGAAAAAGACTGAAAATGTATGGTTAGTATGAAATAAACCTTTATTGTTTTTTATTGTAAAACCCAGTGAGTGCAGTCTCCTTTTTTATTTAATATTATATGATTGATCTGGCACCCTGGTTGCTGACTTGGAGTGAAAGTACAGATACCGTAGGACATTGCTATATATTTACAGTTGTATTCAAAATTATTCAACCCCCATTGCAAATCAGGTTTATTTTGTGTACAGACTTTCAGCTGTTTGCAATGAACAAATCAAGCAAAAGCAATTGAAATAACTCAACACCTTGAGTCCTATTTAACAACGGTCTTGCGGACCTGATCCGACAGTGCGGATCAGGTCCGACAGACATCGCTGAATGCGGAGAGCAATACGCTCTCCGTATTCAGCATTGCACCAGCAGCTCACAAGAGCTGCTGGTGCAACTCCACCCCCTGCAAACTCGCAGCCAATGGCCCTCTGTACAAGAGGTTCTACAAAAAATGAGAAGAAAGGGACGGTAAATGGAAAAGGTTATTTAATACTGTAAAATGCAAGTTTCTACATTTGGAAGTGGAAGTACAAATAATAATACATGGAAGTACAAATAAGCAGCAATATATTATTTAAATGGGACTGGACTTAGCAAAACAGAGGAGGAAAGGGATTTGGGAGAAGTAATAGAAAAGAAGCTACAGATGGATGCAGAATGCAGGGCAGTGGCGTCTAAGGCTAACAAGATACTAGCATGTATTTAAAGAGACACTGATGCAAGGGAAGAAAGTATAATTCTGCCACTATATAACTCCATGGTTAGACCTCACCTTGGGTATGGAGTGCAGTTCTGGGGACCAAGCTAAAAAAAAGACATTGCAGACTTAGAAAAAATTCAGAGAAGGGCCACAAAGCTAATAAGGAGAAAGGAGAATTTAAGCTATGAGGAGAAGTTAGCCAAATTGTGTCTGTTTCTCTAGAAAAAAGGCACTTGATAGTTGACATGAGATGGCACAAATACAGAGATGGCAGAAGCTCTGTTTATTCCAAGGAAGTTGTTTGTGACAATAAGTCACAATTTGAGACTGGATGAAAGGAGATTTAATCTCCTTTAATGTTAACATTTTTTCACTGTAAGAGCAATCAAATTGTGGACCACATTACCTAAGCAGGTAGTAAATGCCAATAAACTAGATACATTTAAAATTGTTTAGATACATTTCTAGAAACAGTAGAAACAGAATTCAGGGATATGAGTGCATAACTCCTCAAACAACCTATATATGCATTTTAACCATGGATACCAAGAAAAGAAAGCAAATCAGATAATAGAAGTGAATTGGAAAGTTGTTTAAAATTGCATGTTCTGTCTGAATCATGAAAGTTTAATTTTGACTTTATTGTCCCTTTAATGCCATTGCTCTCCTGCAAATCAATTTACACAGAATCAGTCCATAATAAGTTTAAAGAAGCTCAAAGAATAGAAGATTGTTTGGAGTGGAATAGATCGGCACAAGGACCTGTGAGGAGGGAGGAGGAAGCATTAAATATAAAATATAGGGGGGTGGAGCTAACACCACACTGAGAAGCTCCGGACATAAACCCAACAAAAAGCTAATAATAAGTCAGTATTTTATCTACCATAACTTTCCCATACTACTAAGGGAGCTATCTGGACACTCAAATTACTTTAATAACTAATTCCAGAGACAGCACGCTGCATTTGGGAGAAGTTTGGATGCCTGACCGTGTCGCTACCTAACTGCTTGCCACTCAACGGTGCTCAGCGGCTGCTGCCTGCTGATAATAGTGGGGTAGCTGATCAGGCCTCGGTGGTCGACTGGGAAGGCAACTGCTGGGAGACCTAAGCAATCGAGAGGTACTCTGAGAACACAGAGGCTGAGAAAGTTGCAGAAGCCAGTACCAAGCCAGTACCGAGCGCATTTTTTGGTCCTCACAGCGTGAAGTGCTGCATCACCTCTCTCTCTTCCTTACTTGAGGCCCAGCAAAAACTTGATCCCAGCGTGTAGCAACTGCTCCGGAGGAATAATACAGAGCTTGCTGAGCCACAACTAGATCGCAAAAGCGATGAAGACCGAAGGACGCCTCCTAAGGGCACGAAAAGCTGCCATCTTTGCTCCGTTTGCCCTGGGAGCTGAAAACGTGCCTGCAGTGCTAGTGGGTCCAGTTCCTGCACTAGTCCTACTTGACCGAGCAGTGCTAGATCCCGGCCCTACAGAACTGGCACTCCATCTGGCCCCTATAATTACGCAAGTTACAGAATAGCCATGCCACATCAGTACACAGGCTGGGCCTACCTACTTAGAAGCTGGTCGCACTCACTCACTGCAACAAGCCCTATTCCTGCTTTGGGAACTCACAGTGCCCTACACAAGCACATGACTCACACCACTACAGGGATTACCCCATCTCCAGGAGACTGAGTCCCTGCATCGCAAAGTGACAGATCCCAGTGCCGACATCAGCCTTAACAGTGTTGGGGACAAGATCCTTTAATATTACCTAACCAACACTAGTTTTTTTTGTTTTGTTTTTTGTGTATATAAGTATTGCTTATTATTATTAAAATTATTATTCTTTATTTATAAAGCGCCAACAAATTCCGCAGCGCTTACCATGGGTACAAGGATTAAAAGTACAATGGAGAAACAATACAATAAGAGACAAAACTTTACAGGGGGAATTGAGGGCCCTATTCCCATGGGAATTTACAATATAGATGGGTGGGTGGATGAGAAACAGGAGGTGGGGACAACAAAGGTGAGAATGATATTAGTGAGGAGATAGATGAGGGTAACTGTTGGGTAAGTGAAGATAATTTGTTAATGAGTCGGGTGATACGCTTCCCTGAACAAAAAGGTCTTTAGGGAACGTTTAAAGGAGGAGAGGTTAGGGGAAAGTCTGACAGCTTGAGGAAGTGCATTCCAGAGGGTTGGTGCCACATGAGAGAAGTCCTGTAGTCTAGCATGAGAGGAGGTGATGGTAGAGGACACAAGAAGCAGGTCATTGTTGGATCTTAGGGGGTGGGCTGGAGTATATTTGTTGATGAGTGAGGACAGGTAGGGTGGGGCAGCATTGGTGAGGACTTTGTAGGTCAGGGTGAGAGTTTTGAATTTAATTCTGCTGTGAATGGGAAGCCAGTGAAGGGACTCACAGAGAGGTGTAGCAAAAACAGAGCATCGAGAGATGCCTTTCAGATGCATTTAGGATGAATGGATGAAGGGGAGAGAGATGGGAGAGAGGGACGCCAGATAGTAAGTTATTACAGTAGTCAAGTTGGGAAATTACCAGGGAGTGGATTAACTGTTTAGTAGTTTCAGCACTCAGAAATGGCCGAATTTTGGAGATATTGTGTAGGTGGTTGCGGCAGGATGAAGAGAGCAATTAGAAGTGGGGAATGAAGGACAGATTTGAGTCAAGTGTGACTCCGAGGCAGCGGACTTGGGGTTATAGGGAGATAGTGGTGCTGCCAACAGTGATGGAAAAATTAGAAACTGGAGTAGAGTTAGAGGGGGGGGGGGGGAATTAGAAGTAGTTCAGTCTTGTACATGTTTATTTTTAGGTGGTGAGAGGCCATCCAGGAGGAAATGCCAGATAAGCAGTCACTGATGTGAGAATTGCAGGGGTGGAAAGGTAGATCTGGGTATCATCATCATAGAGGTGATAGTTGAAGCTATAGCTGTTGATGAGTTTACCCAGTGAAGAAATGTTTATAGAGAAGAGTAGAGGACCCAGGACAGAGCCTTGAGGTATTACAACAGACAGAGGCAATGGAGAGGAGGAGTCACCAGCAAAAGAGACTGAAAAGTATCTGTTAGAGAGAAAAGAGTGAATCCAGGAGAGGGCAGTGTCACAGAGCCCAAGAGAACTCAGAGTCCGTAGGAGAAGGGGATGGTCAACAGTGTCAAAGGTAGCAGAGAGGTCAAGTAAGAGTAGTATAGAGTAGTAGCCTTGTTTTTAGCAGAAAGGAGGTCGTTAGTAACCATGGTGAGGGCAGTTTCAGTTAAGTCTTGGGGACGGAAGCCAGATTGCAGGGGGTCGAGCAATGAGATGGAGGACAGGAAGTGGGTTAGTCGATCAAAAGCTAGTTTTTCAAGGATTTTTGAAGCAAGCGGGAGCAATTATATGGGGCGGTAGTTTGCAGGAGAGTTAGGGTCAAGGAAGGGTTTTTTGAGGATGGGGGTGACCTTTGTATGTTTGAAGGAGGCAGGGAATGAGCCGGTAGAAAGGGATCGGTTGAATATATGAGTAAGAGCCGCAGTGAGGGTGGGAGACAGAGAAGGTATTAGATGTGAAGGAATAGGGTCAAGTGGGCAGGTAGTGAATTGAGGAAGATAATAGGGAAGCCACTTAACTCTCAGTGGTTGGGAGGAGGGTGTAGTAGAGAGTGGCAGATAGGGTGACTGGGAGCTAAGTTGGGAGATTGCAGGCTTGTGTTGGGATGTTACTTTGGATGGTAAGTGTTTTATGGAAAAAGTAGTCAACCAGGTCTTGAGCATTGAATGCAGATGAGGGTGGTGGTGTAGGTGGGTAGAGGAGAGATTTGAAAATGGAGAAGAGTCTTTTAGGGTTTGAGGAGTGAGTGGATATAAGAGAAGAGAACTAACATAGTAACATAGTAACATAGTAGATAAGGTTGAAAAAAGACTGAAGTCCATCGAGTTCAACCTATACAGGGAGTGCAGAATTATTAGGCAAGTTGTATTTTTGAGGATTAATTTTATTATTGAACAACAACCATGTTCTCAATGAACCCAAAAAACTCATTAATATCAAAGCTGAATATTTTTGGAAGTAGTTTTTAGTTTGTTTTTAGTTTTCGCTATTTTAGGGGGATATCTGTGTGTGCAGGTGACTATTACTGTGCATAATTATTAGGCAACTTAACAAAAAATAAATATATACCCATTTCAATTATTTATTTTTACCAGTGAAACCAATATAACATCTCAACATTCACAAATATACATTTCTGACATTCAAAAACAAAACAAAAACAAATCAGTGACCAATATAGCCACCTTTCTTTGCAAGGACACTCAAAAGCCTGTCATCCATGGATTCTGTCAGTGTTTTGATCTGTTCACCATCAACATTGCGTGCAGCAGCAACCACAGCCTCCCAGACACTGTTCAGAGAGGTGTACTGTTTTCCCTCCTTGTAAATCTCACATTTGATGATGGACCACAGGTTCTCAATGGGGTTCAGATCAGGTGAACAAGGAGGCCATGTCATTAGATTTTCTTCTTTTATACCCTTTCTTGCCAGCCACGCTGTGGAGTACTTGGACGTGTGTGATGGAGCATTGTCCTGCATGAAAATCATGTTTTTCTTGAAGGATGCAGACTTCTTCCTGTACCACTGCTTGAAGAAGGTGTCTTCCAGAAACTGGCAGTAGGACTGGGAGTTGAGCTTGACTCCATCCTCAACCCGAAAAGGCCCCACAAGCTCATCTTTGATGATACCAGCCCAAACCAGTACTCCACCTCCACCTTGCTGGCGTCTGAGTCGGACTGGAGCTCTCTGCCCTTTACCAATCCAGCCACGGGCCCATCCATCTGGCCCATCAAGACTCACTCTCATTTCATCAGTCCATAAAACCTTAGAAAAATCAGTCTTGAGATATTTCTTGGCCCAGTCTTGACGTTTCAGCTTGTGTGTCTTGTTCAGTGGTGGTCGTCTTTCAGCCTTTCTTACCTTGGCCATGTCTCTGAGTATTGCACACCTTGTGCTTTTGGGCACTCCAGTGATGTTGCAGCTCTGAAATATGGCCAAACTGGTGGCAAGTGGCATCTTGGCAGCTGCACGCTTGACTTTTCTCAGTTCATGGGCAGTTATTTTGCGCCTTGGTTTTTCCACACGCTTCTTGCGACCCTGTTGACTATTTTGAATGAAACGCTTGATTGTTCTATGATCACGCTTCAGAAGCTTTGCAATTTTAAGAGAGCTGCATCCCTCTGCAAGATATCTCACTATTTTTTACTTTTCTGAGCCTGTCAAGTCCTTCTTTTGACCCATTTTGCCAAAGGAAAGGAAGTTGCCTAATAATTATGCACACCTGATATAGGGTGTTGATGTCATTAGACCACACCCCTTCTCATTACAGAGATGCACATCACCTAATATGCTTAATTGGTAGTAGGCTTTCGAGCCTATACAGCTTGGAGTAAGACAACATGCATAAAGAGGATGATGTGGTCAAAATACTCATTTGCCTAATAATTCTGCACTCCCTGTACAAATCTAAAATACTTACAAAAAGCTCCAGTTAAAGGGACACTGAACCCACATTTTTCATTCATGATTCAGATAGAGCATAACATTTTAAGCAATATTATAATTTTTTCTTTGTTCTCTTGCTATCTTTATTTTAATAGCAGGAATGTAAATCTTAGCAGCTAACCCATTTTAGGTTCAGCACCATGGATAGTGCTTGCTTATTAGAGGCATACATTTACCCACCAATAAGCAAGCATAACCCAGGTTCTCAACCAAAAATGGGCCGGCTCCTATGCATCACATTCCTGCTTTTTAAATAAAGAAAGCAAGAGAATTAAGAGAAATTAATAATAGGAGTAAATTAGAAAGTTGCTTAAAATTACATGCTCTATCTGAATCATGAAAGAAAAAAAAATGGGTTTAGTGTCCCTTTAAGCTTAAATAACCCCAATAAATCATATCCATGAATTTTGTTTATATACAGAAATGTATCCAGACTATTTTCAAATGTATCTAGGGTATTGGCATTCACTACCTCCTTTGGTAATGAGTTCCACAATTTTATTGCTCTTTCAGTGAAAAAACGTTTCCGTTGCAGGAGATTAAATCTCCTTTCCTCCAACCTTAAATTGTGACCTCTAGTCAGTAACAATTTTCTTGGAATAAACAGAGCTTCTGCCATCTCTGAGCCTTGAATATGTTTATATAAAGTAATTATGTCACCTCTCAAGCGCCTTTTTTCTAAAGAAAACAGACCCTGTTTGGCTAGCCTCTCCTCATAGGTTATTTTCTCCAATCCCTTTATTAGCTTTGTGGCCCTTCTCTGAACTTTTTCTAGTTCTGCAATATCTTTTTTTATGATTGGTCCCCAGAACTGCACTCCATACTCAAGGTGAGGTCTTACCAGGGTTTTATATAGTGACAGAATTACGCTTTCCTCCCTGGAATCAATGCCTCTTTTAAAACATGCTTGTATCTTATTAGCCTTTGAAGCCGCTGCCCTGCATTGTGCACCCATCTTTAGCTTGTTATCTATTACTACTGCCAAATCCCTTTCCTCCTCTGTTTGGCTAAGTCTTGTCTCATTTAAAAAATATGTTGCCTGCTTATTTTTACTTCCAAAATGTTGAACCTTGCATTTTTCAGTATTAAATCTCATTTTCCATTTACTTTCAGATCCCTTTGTAATGAAAGTTCATCCTGCTCTGACCTAATGACCTTACTTAACTTAGTATCATCTGCAAAAATAGAGATATCGCTATTTAATCCTTGCTCCAAGTCATTTATAAAAAATATTAAAAAGAACAGGGCCCAGTACTGATCCCTGGGGGACTCCACTGATTACCTTTGTCCAATCTGAGTATGATCCATTTACTACTACTCGTTGCTCCCTATCTTTTATCCAGTTATTTATCCATGAGCTAACATTTTCATCTATTCCCAGTCCTTTAATTTTGTGTATTAATCTCTCATGTGGCACTGTATCAAATGCCTTTGCAAAATCTAAGTATATCACATAAACTGATTCCCCTTTATCTATATTTTTACTTACTTCCTCGTAGAATCTAATTAGATTAGTTTGACATGATCTATTTCTCCTAAAATCATGCTGATTAGAACTCATAATCTTGTTTACACGAATATGCTCATCATTATAATCCCTTATAATCCCTTCAAATATCTTCCCCACTATTGATTTCAGACTAACTGGTCTATAGCTTCCTGGATGATCCCTGCTTCCCTTTTTGAAGAGTGGCACCACATCAGCTTTACGCCAATCCTGGGGTACCATGCATGAGGATAATGAGTCTTGAAAAATTAAGAGTAGAGGTTTGTCTATAACAGTGTTAAGTTCCCTTAACACCCTTGGGTGTATTCCATCTGGGCCTGGAGTTTTATTTACCCTAATATTATCCATTTTTTTCCTGATATCCTCTAAACATAACCCAGTTAATGGTATGGACTGGCATGTTCTATTTTGTTCCAAAGTATCATCCAATGCTTCCTCTCTTGTGTATACTGAAGAAAAAAACTGGTTTAGTACCTTAGCCTTCTCCCTGTCATTATTTATCATGCTACCCTCCATGCATTTTAATGTACCTATATTATCCTTCTTAGATTTTTTGCTATTTATGTACTTAAAGAACCTTTTAGGGTTAGACTTAGAATCCATTGCAATTAATTTTTCATGTTCAATTTTGGCTAATTTGATTGCTTTTTGCATGCATTGTTACATTCCTTACAAATATTGTATGTTGAGTCTGTACTATTTTCTTTGAATAATTTAAATGCCCTACGTTTTTTCCTAATTTCTCTTAACACATTTTTATTTATCCACAACGGCTCTGTTTTTTTATTTTTATAACCATATGGTATTTGTTGATATGTATATTTATTTAACAAAGTTTTAAATATTATCCATGTATCCTCTGTATTTTTATTAGAGAATACACTGGGGCATATGTATCAAGCTCTGAATGGAGCTTGATGCCCTGTGTTTCTGGCGAGCCTGCAGGCTCGCCAGAAACAGCAGTTATGAAGCAGCGGTCACAAAGACCGCTGCTCCATAACCTGTCTGCCTGCTCTGAGCACATCGCCGGAAATCAACCCGATCGAGTACGATCGGGTTGATTGACACCCCCTGCTGGCGGCCTATTGGCCACGAGTCTGCAGGGGGGCGGCGTTGCACCAGCAATGCTGAATACGGCAAGCGCATTGCTCGCCGTATTCAGTGAAGTCTGGTGGACCTGATCCGCACTGTCGGATCAGGTCCGCCAGACTTTGATAACTTGGGGCCATTGCCCCAACTTATATTATTTAATGATTTCCTTAAATCGTTGAATTCTGCTTTTTTGAAGTTAAAAGTCTTAGTTAAACCTTTAAGACACTGCATATGAAAAGAGATTTCAAATGTGACCATGTTATGATCACTGTTACCCAAATGTTCTTTGACTTCTATGTTTGATATTATATCTGTATTGTTTGATCCAATATAGCTTTACTCCTAGTTGGCTCCTCTATTAATTGTGACAAGAAGTTATTAGATATGTGCAATTTGTTTCGGATCGATTCGGAAATTCGGAAATTTGGCAAATTTAGAGATTCGGATCGAACCGAATTTCCGAATTAAAATACTGCCGAATTTACCGAATAAATCCGAATTAGTTCGGATTTATTCGGTAAATTCGGATGGCCATGGATTACACTAGTATTGTACAATATACAGTATTAGGTTATATCACTCTGCTATGGGTTACACCTAATATACAGTACATAATACTAGTCTAATCCCACCTAACACTTACCGAAATTCCGAATTTCCGAACCGAACCGAATCCAGCCGAATTTCTTCGAATCCAAATTAATCCGAAACGAATCCGAACCGAATCGATTCAAAATTTTCCGAATTCGAATCGATCCGAACCGAAATTCGAAAAATTCCGAATCGATCCGAACCAAATTTTTTCGCCATGCACATATCTAGAAGTTATCCCTGAGAACATTTAAAAATCTATCCCCCTTAGCTGAATTACTAGTTTCATTGGCCCAGTTTATATCAGGGTAGTTAAAATCTCCCATAATTACAGCACTGTTATTAGCAGTCTTACCTATTTGCATTAGTAGTTGAGTTTCCTCCAGGTCACTAATGTTAGGGGGCTTGTAGCATGTTCCAAGTAATATTGTTTTAGGATTTTTCCCCTCCACTCTTTATTTCAACCCTCAGGGTCTCTACATTGTCACTTGTATCATAAATATCTTCCCTTATTGTAAGTTTAAGGTTAGGTTTAATATACATGCAGATTCCTCCACCCCTTTTATTATTCCTGTCCCTCCTACACAAAGTATACCCCTCTAAGTTAACTGTCCAGTCATGTGAATCATCCCACCAAGTTTCAGTTATACTGATAACAGCATAGTCTTCTTCTGCAACTAAGAGCTCCAGCTCCCTCATTTTACCTGTCATGCTTCTTGCATTTGTTGTCTTCCATTTAATTTTCATTTGCTTTCTGCTGCTACTTGGTGTGCTTTCTTCTATACTTTCTAATGTGACATTTCTTAAGTCATCCCTTCCTTGAGATATTAAGGGAGTGACATATTCACAGACTAATCTCTCTGTTCTATTTTGTTCTAACTGAACCTTCCCCCTTTGCCTAGTTTAAAAGGTTCTCTAAACGTGCTACCATCCTTTCCCCCAACACACCAGCACCCATGTCATTCAGGTGCAATCCATCCTTACTATACAAATTGTACCCTAATGAAAAATCAGCCCAGTGCTCTAAAAAGTCAAACCCCTCATTTTTACACCATGTTTTTAACCATGAATTAACAGACCTTAGCTCCTTCTGCCTTACTGAGTTAGCACACGGCACTGGTAATATCTCAGAAAATATTACTTTGGAGGTCCTTGCTTTAAGCTTGCTACCTAACTCCCTGAAGTCATTTTTTAGGACTCTCCATCTCCCGCCGATTCCTTCATTAGTACCAATATGCACCATGACTGCAGGATCAGACCCACATCCCTCTAACAATCTATCAAAATGCTCCACAATATGCCTAACACAAGCCCCTGGAAGACAGCAACAAGTAGGTTTGCTTAGCTAGGTGAAGGGCAGAGGTGTAAGAGTGAAGAATGAACTTATAGTGCATGAAATCAGGTTCAGAGTGGGATTTCCTCCAGACACGTTCAGCAGTTTGGGAGTATTTTTGCAGGTGGCATGTATGCTGGGAGTGACAGGGCTGGAGCTGACGACGTGGGGCTTTGCAAAGTTGGAGCAGAGCGAAAGTGTCAAGTGCAGAGGAGAGGGTATTGTTATAGTGGGTTATAGCAAGGTCAGGGCAGGATATCGTGAAAGTGTAGGGGAGGCATATTTGAATAAGGTTGGAGAGTTGGGGAGGGTCTGCAGTGTGCAGATTTCTTCAGGTGCGAGGGGGAGAAGTAGGTGTAGCCTGTATATGAAGATTAAAGGGGCAGATGGGTTGTCAATGGGGATGTTGAAATCCCCCAGAATTAGAGCAGGTGTATTTGTAGAGAGAAAGTAAGGAAGCCAGGCAGCAAAATTGTCAAGGAATTGGGAGGTTGGTCCAGGGGGGGGCGATAGATAACTGCCACTCTGAGAGAGAGGGGGGAGAACAGGCAAATGCAGTGGACTGCAAAGGAAGAAAAGGAGAGAGATGGAAATGGAGATAGGTACTGATAGGAGCAGGAGGGGGAGAGTAAGATGCCAACTCCGCCACCATGTCTCTCATCTGGCCTAGGTGTGTGGCTAAAGTGGAAACCACTGTGTGTGAGAGCAGCAATGGAAGCAGAGTCAGAGGAAGATAGCCAAGTTTCAGTAATTGCTAAAAGGTTGAAAGCATTGGAAACAAACAGGTTGTGAACAGTTGTAAGTTTGTTACAGATGGAGCAAGCATTCCAGAGGACACAAGAGAAGGGAGGGAATAGGCGCTGTGGGTTAATGGAGATGAGATTGTTGGTATTGCGTGACCTAGAGTTTTTGCAGTGGGAGACCGAGCGAGAGTATATAAGTGTGGTGTTTGCTGCAGGGTCAGGGTTAGGAGAGACATCACCAGCAGCAAGCAGTAGTAGCAGTGAGAGTGACAGAAGGTGAGAGTGAGACTTGTAGGAGCATGTATGACTAGACACAGGAGAGTTAGAGGGGGAAGTGTTTCTATGGAAACAGTAGTTCATGAGAGGACAGCATAGGGGATGAGAGAAGGGAGGGTGAGATATGGATAGTGTGGGGATTGTTGTTATAGGGACATGCAGTGAGTTTTAGGAGAAGGGCAGACAGAGTGAGCAGAAAAGACATAGAGAGCATTGCGTAGAAGTTTAGTTATTTAGTTTACCTGTTAGTGGGACTGCAGTTTCTACCTCCAGTTTCTAACCTCAGTGAGTAACTCTGCCACTTTTAACGGAGCCACCTCTGCCACTTTTAACAGAGCCACTTAGAATCAGAGAGCCACGGCTCAAATGAGTCTTAGGCCTGCTGTATGTAGCAGTAAGAGTAATGAACTGATTCTAGGCAGCTGTTACAAGCAGTTTAACTACCCAAGAGTTACACACTTGCAAATTAGAGGGGGTCAGGATGGATGAAAGTTAGACAGTATCTGATAAAATGATTAAAATGATTACAGGTAGACAAATGGAGACAAACAAAAGGGTGCATCTACACTGAAGGGCACTGTTGTTGAGCACTTCTGACATCAGACCATGTCTGCTCATACCTCTTCAGAGGATGAATGCCAGGAGGCTTTCGCTACTTTAGACTCCAAAAATAATTCAACAATTAAGAGTCGCTCCTTTCCATCACAACAGAGTGAATCATTGTCTATGGACTCCATAAAATTACTCTTGGCGAGCCATCACGACTCTTTATACAAAAAAGTCGACCAATCTCATGCAGAGCTTAAAAGGGATATAGCTGCCATTGGTGACAGAACTGATACCCTTGAACGCAAGCAGCAGGACTTAGTTATTGACCATGCTAGCCTTCTGAACTATTCCCAATGTCTAGCCACTCAGATCTCAGACTTGGAATCAAAACTTGCAGACTTGGAGGATAGATCCTGACAAAACAATGTGAGGATCAGGGGTATACCTGAAACAGTAACCCCTCAAGATTTGGGAGATTATCATCTAGACCTCTTTACTGTAGTTCTAGGCCCCACTACTGATAACGAGGCCTTAATTGACAGGGCACAAAGAGCGCTGCTACCAAGAACCCTAGATGAAGAAAAGACTAGAGATGTGATTATGCATCTCCACTATTTTACCTTTTGGGAAAAATTACTTTGAGCTGCAGCAAAGGAAGGAGCACTTACAGATAGGTTCACTGGTTTAGAAATATTCCCTGACCTGTCCCCTCACACTCTCCAGTTGCGAAGAAACTTTCAGTTTTGCACCAAGATCCTAAGAGAAAAAGGAATAAAATAATGCTGGGGCTTTCCGGTTCACCTGTTTATAACTAAAGAAGGTCAGCAATACGTTGCCTCATCCACTCAACAGGCTGGAGAACTACTGAAAAGATGGGACCTTCTCCAAGAAAATTCCACAACTCCCACCACTGCATCCTCCGCCCAGGCGCTAAGAGTGTCAGCCAGAGAGTGGCAACCTCTGCTCCAGAGACTCTCACAAAATGACAAGAGACATACCTCTATGGGAGATTCTACCTCCCGAAGGCTCTCTAATATGCTGATTGTATGACATGTTTGTGTTTGGTTGTCTTTTTCTCTCTTCTCTCTCTCTCCTTCTTTCCTCTCTAGTTTTCCTCTCATATTCTTCTTCTTCCAGATCCTAATAGCATTGGCGATGTCTATCTGATGACGGAACTGATGGTAAGATGAGCAACCCCTATATGGAGAGATTTGAGCTCTGGTATACTAAGCAGAAACATGATGTATGCCTATGTTTACATATTTTGTTATTCACTGTATTGGCTTAGGTCTCATATGCTGTAATGATCTTAACTTGCTGGTTTGTTTAACAGATAACAGACCTAATAGTAAGATAAGAGAATCCTTCACAGAATATCTTAAACTCTGGTATACTAGTTAGAAACATGTTAGATACTTAAGGTTTAATATTTTTGATTGTGTTTGTTTAAATACAGGTTCAATATGTTTAATATTTATTATACCATTGTCTAAATTGGGGATTTTTTTATGTCCCCCCACCCTAGTTGAAGGGGACTGGTTAATTGGTGTTCATTACTGAGGTTTTTACTAGGGACCCTTAATTTTAATTATAATTCTAATCTAAATCCCAATTCAAATTATATTTAGAACCTGCCTGCTTGATGATAATTCTTGCCCCTGATGTACTTGACTTAATGTAATTCATAATGAGGGACTATTTACTTAACCCCTCTCTACCACACAGTATTCAGGGTATGACGGGGCTGCGGCCTCTAATGCTCCCCCCCCCCCCCCACATATTTTGGGTTGTGCCCTCTCAGTATGCTTACCTTGAGGTCACTCACAGTGAAAGTGACTGTATAACACTTTTTTTCCCCCTTCCCTCCTTTTTACTGTTTTTTATTTAGCTAATTTACTCACGGCTAGATTACGAGTTGTGCGTTAGGGTAAAAAAGCAGCGTTAAGAGGTCCTACGCTGCTTTTTATGCCCGCTTTGTATTACGATTCTTGAAGGTTTAGGGTCACCACACACTTCTTTGGCCTTACCACAAAACGACTTACGTAAACTCCGTAAAGTCTTTTTTCTATGGGACTTCCATAGCGCCGGTATTACGAGTCTGTCCTGGGAGGCCAAAAAGTGAGCAGTACAACCTACCCTGTCAAGAGTCCTAGCACATTTAAAAGTCACTAGTTATGAGTTTTATGGTACAACGCCGTAACATAAAACTTATAACTAAAGTGCTAAAAAGTACACTAACACCCATAAACTACCTATTAACCCCTAAACCGAGGCCCTCCCGTATCGCAAACACTATAATAAAAAATGTAACCCCTAATCTGCCGCTCCGGACACTGTCGCCACCTACATTATATTTATGAAACCCTAATCTGCTGCCCCCAAACTTCGCTGACAACCTACATTATATTTACTAACCCCTAATCTGCCACCCCCGACATCGCCAACACCTACATTATATGTATTAACCCCTAATCTGCTGCCCCCAACATCGCCGACACCCACATACTATTTATTAACCCCTAATCTGCCACTCCCAATGTCCCGCAACCTACCTACATTTATTACACCCCTATCTGCACGCACCCCAACGTCGCCGCCACTATATTAAAGTTATTAACCCCTAAACCTAAGTCTAACCCTACCCCTAACACCCCCAAACTTAAATATAATTACAATAAATCTAAAATAAATAGTTACTATCATTAACTAAATTATTCCTATTTAAAAACTAAATACTTACCTATAAAAATAAACCCTAAGCTAGCTACAATCAGCTAATAGATTGGATCAGCCATTAGAATTGAACTTCAAATCCTATTGGCTGATTGCATCAGCCAATAGGATTTTTTCGACCTTAATTCCGATTGGCTGATAGAATTCTATCAGCCAATCGGAATATAAGGGACGCCATCTTGGATGACATCACTTAAAGGTACCTTCATTCAGCTTTAGTCGTCGGATGAAGAGGATGCTCCGCGTCAGATGTCTCGAAGATGGACCTGCTCCATGCCGGATTGATGAAGATAGAAGATGCCGTCTTGAAGAAGACTTCTGCCCGTCTGGAGGACCACTTCACCCGGCTTGGATGAAGACTTCTCCCGGCTTCGTTGAGGACTTCAGCCCGGCTTGGATGAAGACTTCTCCCGATAAGTCGATCTTCAGGGGGTTAGTGTTAGGGTTTTTTAAGGGTGTATTGGGTGGGTTTTACTTTTAGGTTAGGGACTTTGGGCTGCAATAGAGCTAACTGCCCTTTTAAGGGCAATGCCCATTCAAATGACCTTTTTAGGGCAATGGGGAGCTTAGGTTTTGTGGGTGGTGGGTTTTACTGTTGGGGGGGTTGTTTGTATTTTTTTTACAGGTAAAAGAGCTGATTACTTTGGGGCAATGCCCCACAAAAGGCCCTTTTAAGGGCTATTGGTAGTTTAGTTTAAGCTAGGTTTTTTTTATTTTGCTTTTTTTTTTTTTTTTAATAGGGCTATTAGATTAGGTGTAATTAGTTTAAATATCTGTAATTTGTTTATTATTTTCTGTAATTTAGTGTTTGTTTGTTTTTTGTACTTTAGCTAATTTAATTTAGGTAATTGTATTTAATTTAGCTAAGTTATTTAATTATAGTGTTGTGTTAGGTGTTAGTGTAACTTAGGTTAGGTTTTATTTTACAGGTACTTTTGTATTTATTTTAGCTAGGTAGTTATTAAACAGTTAATAACTATTTAATAACTATTCTACCTAGTTAAAATAAATACAAACTTGCCTGTAAAATAAAAATAAACCCTAAGATAGCTACAATGTAACTATTAGTTATATTGTAGCTATCTTAGGGTTTATTTTACAGGTACAGTGGGGCAAAAAAGTATTTAGTCAGCCACCAATTGTGCAAGTTCTCCCACTTAAGAAGATGAGAGAGGCCTGTAATTTTCATCATAGGTATACCTCAACTATGAGAGACAAAATGTGGAAACAAATCCAGACAATCATATTGTCTGATTTGGAAAGAATTTATTTGCAAATTATGGTGGAAAATAAGTATTTAGTCACCTACAAACAAGCAAGATTTCTGGCTCTCACAGAGGCTCCTCTGTCTTCCACTCATTACCTGTATTAATGGCACCTGTTTGAACTTGTTATCAGTATAAAAGACACCTGTCCACAACCTCAAACAGTCACACTCCAAACTCCACTATGGTGAAGACCAAAGAGCTGTCGAAGGACACCAGAAACAAAATTGTAGACCTTCACCAGGCTGGGAAGACGGAATCTGCAATAGGCAAGCAGCTTGGTGTGAAGAAATCAACTGTGGGAGCAATAATTAGAAAATGGAAGACATACAAGACCACTGATAATCTCCCTCGATCTGGGGCTCCATGCAAGATCTCACCCCGTGGGGTCAAAATGATCACAAGAACGGTAAGGAAACATCCCAGAACCACACCTGGGGACCTAGTGAATGACCTGCAGAGAGCTGGGACCAACATAACAAAGGCTACTATCAGTAACACACTATGCTGCCAGGGACTCAGATCCTGCAGTGCCAGACGTGTCCTCCTGCTTAAGCCAGTACATGTCCGGGCCCATCTGAAGTATGCTAGAGAGCATTTGGATGATCCAGAAGTGGATTGGGAGAATGTCATATGGTCAGATGAAACCAAAGTAGAACTGTTTGGTAGAAACACAACTTGTCGTGTTTGGAGGAGAAAGAACACCATACCTACTGTGAAGCATGGGGATGGCAACATCATGCTTTGGGGCTGTTTCTCTGCAAAGGGAACAGGACAACTGATCTGTGTACATGAAAGAATGAATGGGGCCATGTATCGTGAGATTTTGAGTGCAAACCTCCTTCCATCAGCAAGGGCATTGAAGATGAAACGTGGCTGGGTCTTTCAGCATGACAATGATCCCAAACACACTGCCCGGGCAACAAACGAGTGGATTCGTAAGAAGCATTTCAAGGTCCTGGAGTGGCCTAGCCAGTCTCCGGATCTCAACCCCATAGAAAACCTTTGGAGGGAGTTGAAAGTCCGTGTTGCCCAGCGACAGCCCCAAAACATCACTGCTCTAGAGGAGATGTGCATGCAGGAATGGGCCAACATACCAGCAACAGTGTGTGACAACCTTGTGAAGACTTACAGAAAATGTTTGAGCTCTGTCATTGCCAACTAAGGATATATAACAAAGTATTGAGATGAACTTTTGATATTGACCAAATACTTATTTTCCACCATAATTTGCAAACAAATTCTTTCCAAATCAGTCAATGTAATTGTCTGGATTTGTTTCCACATTTTGTCTCTCATAGTTGAGGTATACCTATGATGAAAATTACAGGCCTCTCTCATCTTCTTAAGTGGGAGAACTTGCACAATTGGTGGCTGACTAAATACTTTTTTTGCCCCACTGTAAGTATTTAGTTTTAAATAGGAATAATTTAGTTAATGATAGTAATTTTTATTTAGATTTATTGTAATGATATTTAAGTTAGGGAGTGTTAGGGTTAGACTTAGGTTTAGGGGTTAATAACTTTAATATAGTGGCGGCGACGTTGGGGGCAGCAGATTAGGGGTTAATAAATGTAGGTAGGTTGCAGCGACATTGGGGGTGGCAGATTAGGGTTTAATAAATAGTATGTAGGTGTCGGCCATTGTTGGGGGCAGCAGATTAGGGGTTAATACATATAATATAGGTGGCGGCGGTGTCCGGAGTGGCAGATTAGGGGTTAATAATTATAATGTAGGTGTCGGCGATGTCGGGGGTGGCAGATTAGGGTTAATAAGTGTAAGATTAGGGGTGTTTAGACTCTTGGTTCATGTTAGGGTGTTAGGTGTAGACATAAATTTTATTTCCCCATAGGAATCAATGGGGCTGCGTTAAGGAGTTTTATGCTGCTTTTTTGCAGGTGTTAGACTTTTTCTCAGCCTGCTCCGTTGATTCCTATGGGGAAATCGTGCACGAGCACGTACGACCAGCTCACCGCTGACTTAAGCAGCGCTGGTATTGGAGTGCGGTAATAAACAAAATTTTGCTCAACGCTCACTTCTTGTCTTTTAACGAAGGGTTTCTGAAAACTCGTAATACCAGCACTGCAGGTAAGTGTGTGGTGAGACAAAACTGCTTGTTAGCACCGCACAGCCTCTAACGCAAAACTCATAATCTAGGCCTCAATTTTTAGGCTTGGAATTATGCCTAAGGTGGTCTATCTGAAGTCCATTTTGGGTCCTTAATTTGCTCTTGATCCTGGTTCCCAGGATTGGGGTGTCCACTTGATCCAGTGCCCCTGACCATATTTGCTTGTCTTGCACTCACTCCCCTGCCCAGCCATCTGTCCCTCCAATCCTTAGCCAGACTGAGAATTATATGTGAGATTCTGAAATATGTCTCCCCTCAAATTTTCCACGTTAAATGCCCAGGGATTTAACTCCCCCACAAAGAGAAGTTTACTACTCCGCTATCTTCTTCATCACAAAATTAATGTTGCCTTTTTGCAGGAAACTCATTGGCAGGAAGGTACCAGGTTTCTTACCTGAAAAAAAAGAAGAGAAAAAGAGAGGTGTTGCGGTCCTGGTACACAGATCAGTCAAATGCGACATAGAATATCATGAAAAGGACCTAGATGGCAGATACCTGATTGTGGTATGTAAATTAAATGAGATATTGTGTACTCTTGTTTCCATATACACTCCCAACACTGGGCAAATTCCATTCCTGCGCTCCCTACTTAGACGTGTCGAACAACTAAAGAGAGGACATTTATTTATAGGGGGAGATTTTAATCTAGTATAGGACCCCTCCCTAGACAAAAAGACATCTGGTGGCAGCTCCCAGGAACGCAGTGTGTCCTCCTTGTCAGCAGCTTTTAGGAAATTGATATTTCAATACAATCATTCGGCAAATTATTTCCACCGCTCACCTCCCTATAGCGCTGCTATTACAGGTTTGCAAAAACCCGGCGTTAGCAGGCAATATGGCAGCATTGAGCTCCATACCGCACACAAATACCAGCGCTGCTTTGAGCTTGTTTTACATGCTAATGCACGATTTCCCCATAGACATCAATGGGAGAGCCGGCTAATAAAAAGCCTAACACCTGCAATAAAGCTTAAAACATAAAGCTCCGTAACGCAGCCCCATTGATTCCTATGGGGAAAGAAAAGTTATGTTTACACCTAACACCCTAACATAAACCCTGAGTCTAAACACCCCAAATCGGCCACCCCTGACATCACCGACACCTACATTACACATTATAACCCCTAATCTGCCACCCCCAATGTTGCTGACACCTACCTACACTTACTAACCCCTAATCTGCCGCCCCCAACATCACCGACACCTACATTACACTTAACCCCTAATCTGCCGCCCCCAATGTCGTCGCTACCTACCTACACTTATTGACCCCTAATCTGCTGCCCCCAATGTCGTCGCCACTATACTAAAGTTTTTAACCCCCTAAACCTAACCCTAAATCTAACCCTAACCCTAATGTAACCCTAACGCCCACTAACTTTAACATAATTAAATAAATCTAAATAAAAATTACAATTATTACCTAAATAATTCCTATTTAAAACTAAATACTTACCTATAAAATAAAACCTAACCTAGCTACAATATAACTAATAGTTATATTGTAGCTATCTTATTTTAAACTAGGTAGACTAGCTAGTAAATAGTTATTAACTATTTACTAACTACCTAGTTAAAATAAATACAAATTTACCTGTAAAATAAAACCTAACCTGTCTTACACTAACACCTAACATTACACTACAATTAAATCAATTACATGAATTAAATACAATTAACTAAATTACAAAAAAAATAAACACTAAATTACACAAAATAAAAAAGAAATTATCAAATATTTAAACTAATTACACCTAATCTAATAGCCCTATCAAAATAAAAAAGCCGCCCCCAAAATTAAAAAACCCAAGGGCCTTTTGCGGGGCATTGCCCCAAAGAAATCAGCTCTTTTACCTGTAAAACAAAATACAAACAACCCCCCAACAGTAAAACCCACCACCCACACAACCAAACCCTCCAAATAAATTCCTATCTAAAAAACCTAAGCTCCCCATTGCCCTGAAATGGGCATTTGGATGTGCATTGCCCTTAAAAGGGCATTTAGCTCTTTTCCATTGCCCAAACCCTAAGCTAAAAATAAAACCCACCCAATAAACCCTTAAAAAAACCTAACACTAACCCATGAAGATCCACTTACAGTTTTTGAAGACCGGACATCCATCCTCATCAAGCCGGGAGAATTCTTCATCCAAGCGGGCAGAAGTCCTCAACGAAGCCGGGAAAAGTCTTCATCCAAGCGGCAAGAAGTGGTCCTCCAGGTGGGCAGAAGTCTTCATCCAGACGGCATCTTCTATCTTCATCCTTCCGACGCGGAGCGGCTCCATCTTCAAGACATCCTATCTGAAAAAATCCTATTGGCTGATGCAATCAGCCAATAGGATTGAGCTCGCATTCTATTGGCTGATTTGAACAGCCAATAGGATTTTTTCAACTTTAATTCCGCATCGGAAGGATAAAGATAGAAGATGCTGTCTGGATGAAGACTTCTTGCCGCTTGGATGAAGACTTCTCCCGGCTTCGTTGAGGACTTCTGCCCGCTTGGATGAAGACTTCTCCTTCTCTGATAAGGATGGATGTCCGGTCTTCAAAAACTGTAAGTGGATCTTCGGGGGTTAGTATTAAGTTTTTTTAAGGGTTTATTGAGTGGGTTTTATTTTTAGCTTAGAGTTTGGGCAATGGAAAAGAGCTAAATGTCCTTTTAAGGGCAATGCCCATCCAAACGCCCTTTTCAGGGCAATGGAGAGCTTAGGTTTTTTAGATAGGATTTTTTTTGGGGGGTTTGGTTGTGTGGGTGGTCGGTTTTAGTAATAGAATAAAAGAGCTGATTTCTTTGGCCCTTTTAAGGGCTATTGGCAGTTTAGTTTAGGCTAGGGTTTTTTTTATTTTGGGGGGCCTTTTTTATTTTGATAGGGATATTAGATTAAGTGTAATTAGTTTAAATATTTGATAATTTCTTTTTTATTTTGTGTAATTTAGTGTTTATTTTTTTTTGTAATTTAGTTAATTGTATTTAATTAATGTAGTTGATTTAATTGTAGTGTAATATTAGGTGTTAGTGTAAGACAGGTTAGGTATTATTTCACAGGTAAATTTGTATTTAGTTTAACTAGGTAGCTAGTAAATAGTTAATAACTATTTACTAACTAGTCTACCTAGTTAAAATAAATACAAACTTAGCTGTGAAATTAAAATAAAATTAAAATAAAACCTAAGAGAGCTACAATTTAACTATTAGTTATATTGTAGCTAGCTTAGGGTTTATTTCATAGGTAAGTATTTAGTTTTAAATAGGAATTATTTAGTTTTAAATAGGAATTATTTAGTTAATGATAGTAATTTTTATTTAGATTTATTTTAATTATATTAAAGTTAGTGGGTGTTAGGGTTAGACTTAGAGCTAGGTTTAGGGGTTAATAACTTTAGTATAGTGGCGGCAGTGACGTTGGGGGCGGCAGATTAGGGGTTAATAATATTTAATTAGTGTTTGCGATGCGGGAGTGCGGCGGTTTAGGGGTTAAAATGTTTATTATAGTGGCGGTGATGTCCAGAGCGGCAGATTAGCGGTTAATAATTTTATTTTAGTGTTTGCGATGCGGGAGGGCTTCGGTTTAGGGGTTAATAGGTAGTTTATGGGTGTTAGTGTACTTTTTAACACTTTAGTTATGAGTTTTATGCTACAGATTTGTAACGTAAAACCCATAACTACTGACTTTAGATGGCGGTACGAATCTTGACGGTATAGGGCAGTGCTTTCCAAACTGTGTGTCGGGACACACTAGTGTGTCAGCAGCAGTGTGTAGGTGTGTCCCTGCTTCAGCACACATTTTTTGTAAAAATTTTTTTTGGTTTCTGACTTTCCGCCTGCCTGCTACGCATATCACATGGTTGACACGTGATTGATACCTAGGGGGACACAGATCATCTTAACCTATTGGCGCAGCTCAGTGGGAACTGAAACTATTCCCATTGGCGGCACATTGGCTCCTGACTGC
This sequence comes from Bombina bombina, assembly GCF_027579735.1. Lineage (NCBI taxonomy): Eukaryota > Metazoa > Chordata > Amphibia > Anura > Bombinatoridae > Bombina > Bombina bombina. The sequence goes on along the minus strand of NC_069501.1, from coordinate 348,112,843 downwards.
ACTTGTAGTTTTCTTAATCGGCTTGTGACTGCATGTGTAGTCAGTGAGTGGGATAGCAGTGTGTTTGCAGCGCAGGCAGTAGTCAATCAGACTCACTGAGCTCTGAGGGCGGCAGTTTAAACGCTGAGCTGAGGTCAGTAGGGGGTTTTTTGCAACTAGCTCCCAGTAGTGCATTGCTGCTTCTGCTCTTGATATCTGGATAGGAAGTGGAAGCTTAAAAATGCTTGATGATGAAATGCGAGTGTCTTTAGCTAATATTCCTCTAAATATTCAGAAACTGTGTTCATCCCATCAACCTCACACAGCCCAGTAACATAGTAAGTAGCTATTGGTGGTAAAAAACTTTTTTTTAATTCTTGCACATACTTATATACTGTTACTTATAAATACATTTTGTTATTATATCATTTATGTATGTGTCCGTATCTCTTAAAACAAGTTAGTTTAACCTCCTGTTTGCTAGTACAACTAAATTACTGTGTCGCGAAATGATGTAGGTCTAAAAAGTGTGTCACCAACATGAAAAGTTTGGAAAGCTCTGGTATAGGGTGTACCGCTCACTTTTTGGCCTCCCAGGCAAAACTGGTAATACCGGCGCTATGGAAGTCCCTTTGAAAAAGGACTTTTTGAAAGGTGCGGTAGTTACGTTGCGTTACGGCTATAATAATAGCAGTGGTAGTGAAAAAGCGTTATGAGGCTTTTTCACTCATAATGCAAAACTCGTAATCTAGCCGTAAATTAGGTTAATTTATAGTTCAATCTTAGTTTTTTTTTATTTCACAGGTAAATTTTTATTTATTTTAAGATAGTTATATTGTAACTTTTGCGACATGGGGGCCGGCAGTTTAGGTTAACAGGTTTAGTTTATTAGTTATGATGTAGGGGCTGGCGCTTTAGGGGTTAATAGGTTTGGATTATTAGTTGCGATGTGGGGGACCGGCAGATTAGAGGTTACTAGATTTATTTAGTGTTGGCGATGTGGGGGGCCGGTGGTTTAGGGGTTAATAGGTTTAGTTTCTTAGTTAAGATGTGGGGGCTGGCGGTTTAGGGGTTAATAGGTTTAGTTTATTAGTTGCTATGTGGGGGGCCAGCAGTTTAGGGGTTACTAGATTTATTTAGTGTTGGCAATGTGGGGGGCCGGCGGTTTAAATAGGTTTAGTTTATTAGTTACGGTGTGGGGGCTGGCAGTTTAGGGGTTAATAGGTTTAGTTTATTAGTTGTGATGTGGGGAGGCGCGGTTTAGGGGTTACTAGATTTATTTAGTGTAAACGATGTGGGGGCAACGGTTTAGGGGTTAATAGGTTTAGATTATTAGTTACGATGTGATGGCTGGGGGTTTAGGGGTTAATAGGTTTAGTTTATTAGTTGTGATGTGGGGGGGCATGGTTTAGGGGTTAATAGATTTATTTAGTGTTGGCGATGTTGGGGGCAGCGGTTTAGGGATTACTAGATTTATTTAATGTTAACGATGTGGGGGGCCGGTGGTCTAGGGTTTAATAGGTTTAGTTATTAGTTACGATGTGGGGGCTTGTGGTTTCGGGGTTAATAGGTTTAGTTTATTAGTTGCGATGTGGGGGGCCAGCGGTTTAGGGGTTACTAGATTTATTTAGTGTTAACGATGTTGGGGGCCAGCGGTTTAGGGGTTAATAGGTTTAGTTTATTAGTTACGATGTGGGGGCTGGCGGTTTAGGGGTTAATATTAGTGTTGGCGATGTGGGGGGGGCGGCGGTTTAGGGGTTACTAAATTTATTTAGTGTTAGCGATGTGGGGGGCCGGCGGTTTAGGGTTTAATAGGTTTAGTTATTAGTTACGATGTGGGGGCTGACGGTTTAGGGGTTAATAGGTTTAGTTTATTAGTTGCGATGTGGGGGGGCCGACGGTTTAGGGGTTACTAGATTTATTTAGTGTTAACGATGTGGGGGGCGGCGGTTTAGGGGTTAATAGGTTTAGTTTATTAGTTACGATATGGGGGCTGGCAGTTTAGGGGTTAAAAGGTTTTGTTTATTAGTTGCGATGTGGGGGGCCGGCAGTTTATGGGTTTAATAGGTTTAGTTTATTTGTTACGATGTGGGGGCTGCCGGTTTAGGGGTTAATAGGTTTAGTTTATTAGTTACGATGTGGGGGGCTGGCGGTTTAGGGGTTAATAGGTTTAGTTTATTAGTTGCGATGTTAAGGGCCGGCAGTTTAGGGGTTACTAGAGTGTTGGCAATGTAAGGGGCCCGCGGTTTAGAGGTTGATAGGTTTATATAGTGTTGGTGCTGTGGGGGGGGGGGTGGCGGTTTAGGGGTTAATAGGTTTATTTTAGTGTGGGCAATGGGGGTGGGTGGCAGATTAGGGGTAAATAGGTGTAATATAGTATTTGCGATGCAGGAGGTGGCAGTTTAGGGGTTAATAGGTAGTTTATGGGTGTTAGTGTACTTTGTAACATTTTAGTTATAAGTTTTGTGAAACATTTTTGTTTTGCAAAATCCATAACTACTGGCCTCAGAAAGCGGAATGGCTTGTGTCGGTATAGGCTGTAATGCAAGCATTTTAGCCGGACCGCACAACCTATAATACGGCGCTATGGAAAATCCTGCACTCAAACAACATTTTTGAGTGCGGAATGGAGGGTTGCAATAAGGCTAAAATGCTTGCGTATAGTCGTACAGCATGGACTTGTAATATGCGTTACCGGCCATTCCACACGCAATGGCCAATTTTTCAGCATTATAGCCGTAATGCACCATACCGCAAAACTTGTAATTTAGCCGTAAATTCACAACCACCGGCTGCGAATATGTATCTATCATTTCTAACAGTGAAAGATAGTATATAGGGGGCACCCTTACCCAGGACCGTCTTTAACACAGGGCAAAGGGGGCAGCTGCCCAGGGCCCAGTTTCTGTTTTTTTTTTTTATGGTCATACCAGACTGCTGATGTGACATGGGGAACACACACATTCAGTCCTAATACTGTCACAGTCAAAAGTACTCTGCTTATATATTTATTTATTTTTAAACTATGCCAGACCGTGCCGGTGTCATGTGATATGCCAAGCTATTGCCATGTGCTGTTTTAGATGTGCACTGTGCAGCACTGAATGCAAAATCCTAACTCGGCATCCAGCCATTCCCACAGCATCATATAAGGTCCTACTGGGGTTACCAATGTTACCAGGTAACTGCTCTGGTTTTAGGGATTGTTTCTGGGTAGGGCTGACTGTAGGCGCATGCAGCAGAAAGCTGGTGCAGTAAGCACATGAGGATTTGAGCATCTGTGCAGCTGCATACACTGCTCTATTTAGTCTTGAGGCTGTGTGACTCATCTCACACTGTATCCATGCAGCCTTGGACAGACAGCATCCAGTCTGCTGGTCCCCTTAGCCCTGCTCTTTCTGCTGTGGCCCTAAGATCAACTAACTGAAGTTTGTTAGGGGAACAGTGCTTTGTAGAAAGGTGTCAGTGGGAAGAATAAGTGAGTGCACACACACCCCTCCCCATGCAGCATTGTCTAGTGCAGAGTGAGAGGGAACTTCTTTCTATCAAAGAAGTGCCATGTGCTGCTGTGGCTGATGTATAGTGTCATGCTGATACTTCACACATTAATGTAAGGTTTATTTTTATAGTTTATGTTTTCTCTCTGTCTCAGATTTTACAGCTTCCCATAGTAGTTCTGTTGTTCCAGTCAGTAAACTTATACTGCACCTCCATGCTTCCTCCTCAGTGTTTACCTTGCTTTGCTCCTGTTGCTGCCCTAAATCTCTTTAACCAGCTAACCTCACACCAGAATCACATTCAAAAGAATATTAAATGAATCCACAGTGGAGGAATTTATATATTTATTTACTTATTAGTACTGCTGGTCCAGTTTCACATATTGCAATTTATTTAATTTTTTTAAATGATTAGCTCTGCAGTGGATAATCCACTGCTGGAGTAATAATTAAAAAAAAATTGATTTAGTTGTTTTTTTGGAATGTTGGGTGGAGAGCGAAATTGCATGGGGGGGGCCCAAGAAAATTTTTGCCCAGGGTCCAGTCAATATTAAAGACGGCCCTGCCCTTACCGAAATGACAGTTATATGGTCGCCAATCCACTAGATAGTTTAAAGGCGAATTTATCTTAATATATATAGCCAAGGTATCAGGTAGAGACCTCTATAAATGTGTATAACAGTGATTAAGTCTATTGTTAGAGATAAAATTAACTTCGATAATACCAATGTAAAAATCAACAGAACCTTCTTGCGTAATTTTATGCCCGCCTCAGAATGGGGTGTTTAAATGCCTAAAATCAAGATGCAATATGTGTAAGGTGGTGAAAAGTGGGACCAACACTTTTCACTCTAACCACACAGGAGAACAATTTAAAATAACAAAAAGACTCTCTTGCGAATCCACCTATGTGGTATATCTAATTGAATGTGGTTGTGGGGTCCAATATGTAGGACGCACATATAATATAAAAAGGAAGTTTCTGAAACATAGTCTATCAAGACATTGCGCTTATGCCCATAAGGGAAGCTTAAGAACAACTTCCATCATCTCCATTGAACAGATTCCAAGAACTAGTCATAACCCTATGCTGAGTCTTCGCCGTAGGGAAACCTATTGGATACATAAATTGCATACTTTAGCCCCAGATAGCCTAAATGAATGTGTGGGTCTAGCAGCATTTGATCTATGAAGCTAACCCACACGTCTGATTCTATACTTTGATTCTACTCTTTAAATCTATTTTTCTTGATTACTGGTATACTTAACACTAACATCCTCACCTATGAAACACTTTAACATTTTTCATTTAGATTAATCTTTAATACTATTTCATATATTATTATACCCCTAAGAACATGGAATATGATATGTATCAGTTCTCAACACATATGTATATATGTGCATATGTATTTGTGCATATGTATTTTATATGTGTGTGTATATATATATATATATATATATATTTTTTTTTTTTTTTTTTTTTTTTTATTCATTTCTTTGATCACTCATAGTTTCTCCCACTACAATTTATTAGCATTTATTAGCATAGTATAACTTTTAATATAATATGTGTAAAACCACCGCAACCTATCACTCCACATATTAGTTAGATATATAGGTTGGTGCTATTACACCAAACTCAATACCTTACGCATAATTTTAGTACACTTCAATTCATCTTTTTTATACATCAGTGACTTTCTGCTTGTGATCAACACATATCCTCTATACATCCAGTAGCAGCCTGTTGCTTTAAATCACGCTATCCATATAGTTAATATCACCCACACGCTGATATAACTACTATTCAAATATAATTCATTTTTATTTATTTTTTGTTCCGCTTAGGCCCCGCCCCTTTGATGACGTTTCTTATCCAGTTCCCAATCATATACTGATTTAGCTGGTATCGGACTAGTCCGTTTCACACATCACACTACTGATGTCACTGTGAGTCACTTTACACTAAGACATGCTCAAAGTGTCTAGTCAGATGCCACAGATATTCAATACATGACGATACTAAGAACTGACACCCTTCTAGTAAGTAACACTATTACAGTTACAATATCACTAATATAGTGTCCTATGATTAAGTACAAGTATGGTGTTAGGTGATGCAAAACCGCTTATAGATGAGAAGGCAAGATTTTGTACATTTATAAATGAACAACCTGGAATGCTTATTAGCTATTTTTTAATGTATTTTTACCAATGTTATCTGAGACGATGGGTTTAGATCATCACACAGACATATGTCTTTGGTATACCAAACTGTCACGTTATTCTCTAAGAACATATATGGGCAGAGTTAATGTGAACACATTTTTTTGGTTTTTGTATTCTAGCTTTTAATAATTAGATGTTAGTCGTTTAAACAGTGTTCGCATATTTTGAAGATTGAATCTTTATATTTGTGAATACATTGTGTTTTATATATATATATATATATATATTATTAGTGTAATATTGTTACCTGTGATTGACTTATTTACCATCGCAATGTTTACATAGTGATGTCACAGCATGTGACTCCCCCTGATTGGTCACCATTCATCTGAATGTATTTTTAGGAAACTCCCTCACCAGGAGTTCCCAATTAGTCTAATTTGTTTGTATGGCATATATAGCAAGTGATTGTTACCTATTTTTATTAAGCCTGATGAAACAGCCACTGGTGGCTGAGAAACGCGTTGCTTGTTTTTAATATTTTTAATAAAGTAAGCTGATTAGTTTTACCACTTGCTGCCACATTATTCCTACTATTGAAACAATATATCGGATTACCAATTTCTTTGCTGGACTTTTTGGAGTCTCTGGAATACCTGTGATCAAGCCTGCTGGGTGACCAAATTGACCCCAGCCTGCTCCTACAGCATCAAAGGAGATGCTCCAACAAATGTGAGTGCATTTTAACACTTTATTCCTTCTTGCTTGGGTCAAACAGTACTAGGCCATACAGGCACCCTCTGTTTTTTACCACTATTTAGAGATATCCAAACACCTTCAGGAGGGCAGTCTTCTGGGTGACTGTTATTGACCCCAGACCGCTCCACTTGCACTAATAGGTGTGCTTCATCACATGTGAGTGTACCTGACACCAAATATGAAATATTGCCACTTTAGGATGCTTCGCTAATAAAAAGTCCATATTTTTCTGTGCTATCAATCCATTCAAAAATGCCCAATTTACTATTTTCTCTAATTCTTTCTTATACTGAAAAATGGGATTCATTGGCAGTTTATTGTAGACTTCACTATCTGAAAGCTGTCTAATTGCTTTTGCAATATAATCACTACAATTTAAAACAACTATATTACTACCTTTATCTGAGGCACGAATGACCAGTTCATTGTTTGACTACAGCTGTTTAACAGCAAAGAATTCATCTTTACTAAGATTATCTTTTCCGTGGTCTGACCTCATGCAATTTTTTTAAGTTCTAATTCCACTGTTTTCTGAAACACATCCCCTGCACTAGAACGAGTCTGTACTGATACAAATCTGACTTCCTTCTCAGTCTTACAATGTCTATATTAGGTGTCACAGTCTGCTCCAGGACCAAAGCTTTCCTCCCCTCTAAGGATAACAAATCCAACTCTGCACATTTATCAGAAAAATCATAACTCACAATTACTGTATATATTGTTCCCCAGTGTATTCTAGGAGACATTCCTTTGTATTTTCATATTCTTCAAAACTAGAGATCTCACAAACCTATTTAAATCTACTACAGTATGAAAAATATTAAAATGTGTAGTTGGCGAAAAATCTAATCCTAGAGATAGAACCTAAACCTGAGCATCTGTTAATTGGTGAGTAGATAAATGTATTACATTGCTCACATATATATTTATTTCTATGGTTGGTTCTTTTCTTTCTCTGCCGATATCTGTGTGTTTTGTTCTGTGTTGTTAACTGTGTCCCATATTTCTCTTGTGAGTTTGCGACCCCCTCTATGTATTTTTTTTTTGGTTTGGTTTGGTTTGGTTGGTTCCTTCTTGTTTTTTGACTGTGTTTGAACTTGTACATCTTGAGCCCCTTCCCTCTCTTGAAGAATAAAAGAGGGAGACTCTTCTACATGCGAGACAGATACCCATGGAGCTTCTAAATCAGAGGAGGCATAATCATATTCAGTGTCCAATTTCCAAAACTCCAATTTCCATTGACAATCCCTGAGCCAAGTCAGAAGCACTTGCCCGTCTGTTTTTCAGAGCTAGATTGTGCAAGTAAAGCACTATCTATGGTGTTATTTTAGGAGGACGGCCACTGCGGCTCTGATTAGCAGTACTATGGCTTGTTCTATACCTCCTGATTACCGTTGCAACAGTGTTTCAACAGATTTTTAGTCCATCATCATGTATCCTTTTCCATCTTTGTCAAGTCTCACAATCAGATTTTTTTAATTCCTCTGTCCATGTGGAGGCCTGATGCAGACACGCAGATAGACATTAACAGGTCATTAACAGACATTATGTTCACGCAATAAGGGTAATTGGAAATCACAGGTGTACTCAATTTTGTTGCAATGATCTAACTTGTGTGTGAGTGATCACAGGCGTACTCACTTTTGTTGCATTGAGCAAATACTTTAGAAAGATTATATTAAAAGTTCAGGCCCGGAAGTAGAAACTGCATAAAATAATGTAGTAGTGTTTTTATCATTCTGATTTGATGTTTGCCTTTACTTTGCAATATAATACCATAGATACAGTACAAATAAAATACAAATTCTAACCCTGCTTTAAAAGTAATTACTTTTCTTCAATGTCATGCTCCTTTTTGCCTTGGTATAAATTGCGATCAATATGTATTGTCTAGCACATTCATTCCACATCTATGCTAAAAGCTATTGCATGTTTTGTTGCTCTGTAAAAATAATAATAATCCATGGAACGCATTTACCTTTGTCCTAAAGCTAATTCTGTAAATGTTTGCACTGTACTCAGCACAGAAAGTGATGCGCAGCTAATGAAACAAATAACTCCAGCTTACATTGTACTGCAAGGAAAAATGCCCTATCTATATATGTTATTCAATGACAAGTAATGTTCATATTATGCTGGTAATAAAACAGCACAGGTAATAGTAATATAAAGCTTTACTTTGTATTTACAGTGTGAAATCAGTGCACTGTTGTTTGACCATCATGTCTGTATAGTCTTAGAATCTTATTATAGCTGACAAATGGGGCAGCTATAGTTCAAATTCGAACAAGTTCGAAGTTTCTGTTTAAATTTCAATTTTCAACTTACATAATTTTGAAACAAAATTGTAATCGATTTAATGTAGAAAAAAATCCCTTCTTTTAGAAAGTGCTATGACTGACATAGCTTCATTTATGTTCATGATGCTCATAGCTTTTAACTTAATCTAATCAGCTTTGGTATTTTAAAGTCTATAACTTTGATTAAAGGGACATTAAACACTAAATAAATGTTAGTTAGAATGATGTCTTCAAAGAAAAGATTAGGGGGTCGATTTATTATTTTTCCAACCCCCTTAATTTCAGGTCCACCTGAAACAGAAGTTAAGAAATAGCCGTTATAAAACCGCTGCTCCTTAACGTGTCCACCACCTTTTAGGTGGCGGATGAAATCATCCCGATCTGATACGGTCAGGATGATTGCTGGCCCCTGTTAGCGGTCGATTGGCTGCCGGTGAGCAGGGTGCGGAATTCCACAAGCATTTCACTACAGCGAATCATGTCCGCTCGACCAATGTTAAATCTACCCCTAGTTTAAATAGTGACAAAATAAGTGTAAAGTTTTGATATCTATAAAACAATGGTTACTGCTATGTTGCAACTTAATTTTCTTTATCTGCTGTGGCCAATTAGGGACAGGTATAAATAGGTCACTAGTGTGCAGGCAATAACCTGCAGGCTCGCCAGAAACACAGGCCCTCAAGCTCCATTCGGAGCTTGATAAATGGGCCCCATAATCTGGTCCTATGTATTTTTTCTGTTAAAAAATAAAAGGTCACCTGTTTTTGTAAGTAAGTTCAACGACTGGTATTTCACTGAATTAATACATATTCTGGATATTTATATTGCATAGGATGCACATTTTTAGAAAAGATAGACTTGGACAGCAGATAAGAACTATAGGCCCAACAAGGGTTCCAACATTTTCTAAAAGTGTAAACTTATCTAGTTCTTAGGATAGACTTTTGCTTATCATAGGCATTCTTGAAGCCCCCCACAGTGTTGGTCATTACCACCTCTTGTGGAAGTTTATTCCATGAATCAATCACCCTTTATGTGAAAAAGTGTTTCTACTAATTACTCCTGAACCTACTTGTCATGCAAAGGCATGATTTGTTCTCATTTTTCCCTTAGCTGTTAAGGGGTTACTACAACTCAGAATATATGGTGTCATGTAAAAGCATGATTTATTCCACTAGCTGCCAAGAGGGTAACACAGAAAGCTTGGGACTAGAGGGGTAACCAAATAATGTAATTTTAATCAGCTTTGTCACAGTAAGATATCTTACTTCAAAGCAAAGCCCTAGCCCCATGTCTCCAGATTTCACAAATAGCACTTTTTATCGTCTTACACCACTGGGGTCAGTTTATTGTGATTCCCCCAGCCAACCCCCTGCTGAAAACAAAAACTCACTAACTATAATATTTTAGTAAAATTAATTATGCCCCTTTCTCTTCTCAGAAATCATAATGAGTACCAATATAAACATATTTTAGGTGCTGGAAAAAGCAGTTATCAAATTAACCCAAATATGCCTAGGTAGGGGCAGGGGGCAATGTGCTACATGGATTAGGCCAGCCAGTTTAACTGGGGTATATGATGTTTGTGTCTATGAATTGCTAGTTAGGTCATGCAAAATATTATCCTATAATTTAGCATGCAGTGGGCATCTGAAAAGACCCAAGTTGGTTTACCTTTTTCCCTATGCCCAATATCTACCATTCAGCCTGGAAAAGGATCAATGTACATTGAGCAGTATGTAATTACCCCCTGGGGGGAAGGTCATGCGATATGGACTGAGTATAAGATAGTGTTTGATTCTAACACAGGTAGAATTATACTTTACAGCAAAAAGAAACACCAGAAGGGCTTGGGAATTGTCACAGATTTCATTTTAAATTGTAAGTTTAGGATTTCTGTGTATTTTAAAATTTTTATTTTGTATAATAATTTGTTTTGTTAGCATGTCTTTATTGTCTATTGTTTGATTACCCTTTTTATATATCATCATGTAGTCTGTTTTATTGTTTATGGACTGTGAACTTTTTGTCAGATTAAATTATAAATTCTTCAGATCTGTAGTCCCAAAAATCCCTGAACAATATGTTTTTGAATGGTGACAGTAAATGTTCATGTTTGGGGAAGTTTAGGTTGGATTTAGGGGTTAATTTGGATGTTTCGTAGGCCTTAAAGGTATTGGGATACTGTAGTCAGCTGGAAACCCTTTGAGGTTAACCCTTTAATGTCCACCTTCTCTCTGTTGTCACAGATTGACAAGAAGCTCTTCTTGTGGCAAGAGTTAAAAATTTGTGAACATTAATGTTTAGGGATGTTTAGGTAGGAGGCAGAGGCTTTTAGCCCTGCCTGGAATAAATAGACTGTTAAGTTTGAATAACGCTGCATGGTACACTATTAATACTGGTTATAGTGATAGTGAATTGCCTGGTATTTCGGGGCTTGACTGACCTTGTTAGGCGGGATCAAATTGATATACTTTAGGAAAGTTTTCCTCTGTGAAAAGCACAATTGGATAAAAGAAGCTACTTCCAGCTGGTAACCGAGCCATAGAACAAGCCCCTGAGCTGCAGTTCATTCCTGGCAGACTGCTTCTATATTTGTATTATGACCCTGGGAAATGGCTGCCTAAGGGTGATGGGGGGAATCCAGATATGGACTTACCCAATGTGCTTACAGGAATATGGTGGCCACTCACTGAGGCCCAAAATGATCATCTGGGATTGCCATTTTCCTTGTTCAGAGCAGAATTGCCAGGTATTTTTGGGCTGGACTGACCTTCTTAGGCGGGATCAAACTAATATACTTCAGGAAAGTTTTCCTCTGTGAAAACTACAAGTGGGCTAAAATAAGCTACTCCCAGATGGTAACCGGGCCATAGAACCAGCCACTGAGCTGTTGTTAGTTCCTAGCAAACTGCTTGTCCTTCTATTTGTAGAGGTGGTATTAGTGTAGTGGGTGTCCACCCAAATCTGTGACACTACTACCCTTCAGCTTGATATCATGACCCCTTATACTTGAGTTTTTGTTTTTATGAAAAATTCTCACAGCCTCAGCTTTACTAAGTACCTTAATATACTTGAAAGTTACTATTGTATTACCTCTTTCCCTTCTCTCCTCTAAGCTATACATATTGAATCATATATCTGAATCATAAAAGTTCAATTTTGACTTCAGTATCTCTTTAACAAGATTAGAAAATAATTTTCCAATATTGGTAAATTAGTGTCAATACAGAACCTAAGATTAAAAATTCTTATATACAATTTGTGCTGAAATATTAAGAGGAAGTACAGCATTAAACTTCAGTTAGGGAGAGAAAAATGTGTCAAAAATACAATTTGTTTGATCGAACGATTAGACCTGTGAGCATTCGTTTTTGACGAAAAAAAATTGATAAAGATAAAAAAAAATTAAAATTTGTTGAACAAATGTTATTTCCGATTTTTGAATGTTACTTTAGTTTTCGAATGTTCATAATTAGATCGAAAATATATTGATTAAAAGTTTTCTATTTCGAATAGTGCATAAATAAAATATAACATTTAAAGATAGCATTAGAAATACTATTACATTAAACGAATGTTAGAATGTTCAAACATTCGAAATTTGAAACAAAGGAACTGATGTATTAAAATTTACAGTGAGATGGAATACATTTTTTTTCACATTTATTGCATCTTATTTTAATTGAAAACATAGGGGTCAATCACAATCTACAGTCTGATTTTTTTTTAAGCTCTTTTCTCTTTCCTAAGATATGGAGAGTCCACGACGTCATTCCAATTACTAGTGGGAATATCACTTCTGGCCAGCAGGAGGAGGCAAAGAGCACCACAGCAAAGCTGTTAAATGTTACTCCCCTACCCATAATCCCTAGTCATTCTCTTTACCTCTGTCAATGGAGGAGGTGAAGTTTGGTATCTAAAGAAATTAATTCCTTTTTCTGGTAGTTTTCCCTGCAAGCAAGAATTTGGGTTTACGTCAATCTCTTCAGTAGAGTAGTGGTAGCTTTTAAGCAGTTAGGGAGTTGTGAGGTAATCCTTGCTTTGTTTCCTAACACATTGCTGCCCATGGTACAAAAAGCCAGAGTTGGTTACTCTGTTCTTTCTTTTTCTACAGGTCTCTGTAAGGAGTATGTGTCCTTTCATGCCTTGTGAGCTGTCTTCCTGCCGGCTAGCTAGACTGCAGGTAAGTGCTTTTGTCTTCTAGGTCTTGGAGAATTGCACTTCAGAAGAATATGTCATATGCAGTAGATAGTGACATTTTAAAAATCCTTTATACAGGATTTTCTTTGGCAGTGGACAGGCACATTATGTATGTTGAGACTAGGGGGCCTATTTAAGACGGTGCGATTGGACATGATCTGATATTGCGGATCATGTCTGCTGCACATCGATAAATGAAGACAGCATACGCTCTCTGCATTTATCATTGCACCAGGAGTTCTGGTGAACTGCTGGTGCAATGTGGCCCCCTGCAGATTTGCGGCCAATCGGTCGCTAGCAGGATGTGTCAATCAACCCGATCGTATTTGATCAAGTTGATTTCAGCCGATGTCTGTCTGCCTCCTCAAAGCAGGAGGACAGGTTATGGAGCAGCGGTGTTTAAAAATTCTTAAAGTGACAGTGTATTTAAAAAAATTCTACAATTTGGGGATTTTTTTATTTAGTATTATGGACATGGACAAAGACTCTGTGTCTTTTGACAAATTATTTTATGACTTGAGGCATAAATTGTTTTGCCTGTGCAATTCTGTGCTGCATGCTTATTTAGAACTAGATAAATTGTTGCCCTCTGAGCTCAATGTCTCTCAGGATAATGCTGTTCAGGCAATGCCACAGCTTTCTCCTCAAACGTCCCAAGCCTATATGGTGTCACATACAGTGCACTACATTTCCTCTCAGCCTCCTGGAAGAGTTTATTTTCCTGCAGATTTTTCTGCACAGGTATCTTCTGTGGTATCTGCGGCATTATCTGCTTTTCCTATGCTGGGAAAACACAAAAGGGAAATTAGACATTCAGATAATAAGGTTTCTGTTCCACCTACTGCAATGTAGGTTTCCCTCCCTCATAAGTCTGATGAGGAGGATACATCAGTAGCCTCTGAGGGTGAAATCTCAGATTCAGACAGTATTATTCCTTCATCTGATACTGAAGAAGTAAACTTCAGATTTAAAATGTTAGAGTCAGAGAACAGAGAGGGCACATATACTATATGATACGTGCAGATTTTGTACAATAACAGCTAATATAGTTGATATAATACGTGTAGATTTTGTAAAAAAAAACCAGCTAACATAGTATGATACACTAGTGTCAATTTACACACAATCGCATATAAGTCACAAAATTACATATGAGTCCCAAAATTGAGGTCAATGTGGAAGTTCTATACACAAATTGTTTCGGGATATATCCTCAAAAAGACATACTATTTTGGTATGTGAATATATTCCTTGTCACTCTGCAAAGTATTCACTACACTATGGTGTTTTTCCTCTCCTGTAACTCTATTTTGGTATGTGAATATATTCCTTGTCACTCTGCAAACTATTCACTACACTCTGGTGTTTTTCCTCTCCTGTAACTCTATTTTGGTATGTGAATATATTCCTTGTCACTCTGCAAACTATTCACTACACTCTGGTGTTTTTTTTTCCTCTCCTGTAACTCTATTTTGGTATGTGAATATATTCCTTGTCACTCTGCAAATTATTCACTACACGCTGGTGTTTTTCCTCTCCTGTAACTCTATTTTGGTATGTGAATATATTCCTTGTCACTCTGCAAAGTTTTCACTACACTCTGGTGTTTTTCCTCTCTTGTAACTCTATTTTGGTATGTGAATATTTACATAGAGCTAATTATTTTAGTTTGTTCATTTAGTCCTGCATTTGTTGTACTATTATCCAATGTCTTACTTCTAATGTTTTGTTAATTGCCATGTGATGCTCAATCCTTACCAATACTTGCTCTTATTCTAAAATGTATAGCTGTCTTATGCCACAGTTTTACCCCTCTCCAAATGTTATTGTCTGTTTACTTAACATCTCACCCTGACCAGACCAGAATCTAACTTTCTAATTAGCCTTTCCAATTGTCTTTGATTAGCAATCAACTAAATTTAGTGGCTGACTGCCCTGCCTGCATATATTTCACACTAGTTTGGGCTGTGCATTGCTATAACAACATATGTTCACATTTTCAAAGTGAGCATTTTATAAGTGAGGCATTAACAATAGAATTATACAAGAATTAAGTGAGCATTTTATAAGTGAGGTATTAACAATAAAATTATACAATAATTAAGTGAGCATTTTATAAGTGAGGCATTAACAATAGAATTATACAAGAATTAAGTGAGCATTTTATAAGTGAGGCATTAACAATAGAATTATACAAGAATTAAGTGAGCATTTTATAAGTGAGACATTAACAATAGAATTATACAAGAATTAAATGAGCATTTTATAAGTGAGGCATTAACAATAGAATTATACAAGAATTGAACAAGGATTGGGCAAGGGGCAAGACACTGGGCAAGTACTTTTGTAAAATTATGTTTCATATAATCAATCTTGGAATAAGGGGAAGCAATAAAAGAAACCCTCAGCTGAGTCTAAGTCAGCATGAAGGGTCAGCCCCCAATCCGGGATCGGATAAAGTGGGGGACAGACTTTCACTGCTTTGTCAAGTGTGGATATGAGATGTCCCAAATCCTTGGGCTGTGGACATAGTATCTCAGGGTTACAAAATAGAATTCAAAACTTTCCCTCCCAGGGGCAGATTCCACCTCTAAAAATGATCTGCAGACCAGGTAAAAAGAGAGGCATTCTTGAACTGTGTTCACGACCTTTCCTCCCTGGGAGTAATTGTTCCAGTTCCAGTAAGGGAACAGGGTCTAGGGTTCTATTCAAATCTGTTTGTGGTTCCCAAAAAAGAGGGAACTTTTCAACCCATTTTAGACCTAAAGTGTCTCAACAAGTTTCTCAGGTACCATCCTTCAAAATGGAAACCATTCATTCCATTCTTCCTTTGGTTCAAGAGGGTCAGTTCATATCAACCATAGACCTGAAGGATGCATATCTTCATGTTCTCATCCACAGGGATCATCACAAGTTCCTGAAATTCACCTTTCTAGAAAAACACTTTCAGTTTGTGGCTCTTCCGTTTAGCCTTGCCACAGCTCCCAGAATTTTCTCAAAGGTTCTGAGGGCTCTCTTGGCAGTGATCAGGTATCTGGGAATTGCAGTGGCACCCTATCTGGACAACATATTGGTTCAGGCGCCATCTTTTCAACAAGCAAACTCTCATACAGAGACCGGGGATCAGTCCACAAAAAATATCTTATTTTTAATATGGAACCAAAAAGATTTTGGTGATCACAATCCATTATCAAGAGACTTTTCAACACCTTTTTGAGACCAGTTTTGTTTTATTTAAATTCCTCAATGCACTTGATAATGGCCCTTTGGACATCTTTGTAAATATTCCAAGACTATTTGTGAACATTCTATTATGTTGCACATGTGCAAGACAATCTGAAATGGCCATAGGAGACATTTTAGAGGTGTATTTACATGGTATCAATTCATTAAATCTTGATTCATTGCTTCATATTGTCCATCAGCAGTGGGTAGGGTACACATTTACATATACATTGAGTACACGATATCCTATACAGCTAAGGGGATATGCAGGAAAAGTGAGATGGGGATCCCAACAGCTAGAAGTGCCGTGGTGCAATCTCTGTTAATGTTTGTTTCTAAGTCATACTCACTGTATTGTGATTGCACAGGTATATTCTTTGTAACCAGGCTTTAAAATGGGATCTCACAATTGTGAGTTCAAAAGGAACCTATTGCAATCTGTTTCCATCCTCAACACTGCTAAAACACCTGAATGCCAATTATATGTAGGTATGACGGGCATCTTGTGCGAAGTCCAATTATATTAACGACAGTGCATTGTACAGTTTTTGCGCCTACATAAAAGAGAGTAAAATAATGCTGATGAAAACACTGTAAAGTCACAAGTGCACTGTCATGATTGTGTTTGGACTTTGCTCTCATAAATGTATGTTCCCTGTAAAAACCCAGCCACAAAGGCATACTCTCATTTTAACATCTTCTTTGCAGATACAATATTGCAATGAAGCAATTTCACAATTTACAGTTTCCGTACTGTTAAAATCCAGTATATAAAGATATCAAAAGTACTTCTAATTGAAACTCATAGTCGTGTTGTTCTTTTCAGATATATTTTACCCAAACCAGAAACAGTGATTTTACAATAAATATAAATATTATAAAAACAAATATGTTTAAAATATTAAAAGTGACAATACAGTGATTGAGCAAACATTCCAGTATGCCCATCATGCCTACATACAAAAGGCATTCAGATAGTTTACCAGGGATAAAGATGAATTAAAATTGTAATAGGCTAATGTAAAATGAGCAGTTCCTTTACACAGTGAACAAAAGGGTTAATTCAAAAGAACTTTACAGTAACCTTAAGAAGTGTGAAGGGGATATTGAATAGGGCAGTTTTGGATGACTTCCCATTTACCGTCACGATAATAAGTACTTGAAACATGAAAAGGCCTTTTCTGGATCTTTCTTGTTGATAACTGTTTCACTTCTGCAGGGTTTTAACTCATGGATACATTTTTTTATTGTGATCGCTTAAAAAACACACTGACTAATTTGTCCGGAGAGTGAAAAGCCATAAATTGTGATCAACCCTATAATTATTAAAAGGCATCAGCTGAATTGGTGCTGAAATAAGGAACTATATTGTTTATCTATGTACAGATACATCTACTCTCAGGAATGATGTCCAAATGGATACATAGCAAAATAATCAAATACTTTCTAAACTCCAGTGGTATAAATTCTCAAACCCCTAGCATTGACTGGGATAAACTGAAAAATAAAAACTTGGTGGATTAATATGGATAACAAAGAGATATCATTCCTGGATGAAAAGGGTAAACATAATTAAGATAATTATATTAACACAAATACTATAAAATCAAAGTGTAATATGGTTGTATGTTCTTGCTCGCTCTCCGTTTTGATAAGTAATAAGCTAAATTGAGTTATTTTTCTTTATAATGTCCTTTAGTATAGCATTGAGGTTAATCCCCTCTTATTAAATATAGATTGGAAATTTCTTTTTGTGAAAGTGTAACACACTAACATCTGGATTTGCACAGGTTTTAGTATGTTGCACTTTCACAAGAAGAAATCCAGCTCTGAAAAAAACCAAATGTCGTACATGGTCTCCTTGTTCCTCATTTAGCAGCTAACAAAACTGCCGAATGCACATCCCTAAGCTGGCTCTAAAATATCTATATTTTTTTATAACAACTAGAAAACTTATGACATAAAAACTCAATTTACTCTACTTTAGCTACACTGATAATGTTTTTTTTAACTCTTGCACTTTTCCCATCTCTATTACCCAATTTCTATAGTTTACAATTTAAGGAAAAAAGTACAGCTGAAGAATGGCACAACTTGACACATTAACTATAAATCATTCCACAGTATAGCTTTAGTAAAGAGGTTCCCCAACTTTTTCTGGCCACCACCACTTTGTTCCATAAACTCCCCATCAGCGGCCCTTACGTTACCTGGTAAAAATATTATTCTGAATAGCAGTGTACAAACCCTAATGAAGATAACACAATACAATTTTAAAGAGTAATTTATTATTATTATTATTTTAATTTTAAATGAAACTTTTTAGTTTAATTAATTAAAAATGAATTATCTTAATCTTGTGATAACAACTTTTTCAACTGTATGTGTATACCATATCAAACCAAACAATCTGTCTCTTCTGAAAGCAAACATAAAGTAAATTCAGATCGGACAGCTGTCTAGAGTGAAAGAAAGGGGGGAAAAAATAATGCTTCTATTTTCAGCAATGAGTCTAATACATTACTAATCTGGCATTTGATTTACAATGTCTAGAAGATGTTAATCTCTTTCTAAGCGGACAACATATAATGTTTATTGAGAATAGAACTACAGTTCACACTGCGCTTTATTCTTCAATATACATTCCAAAATTCCCTACTTGTTTCTTTCTTTTTTTAAGTCAAGTGGGAAGATCATTTAATCTGGTCATAGGATCTTTCTAAACAAGGACACACATTTTAATTGGTGACTTTATTTCAAACTATGATATCGCCAAATGTTAATCAGGATGGATTTAAAAGAACAATAGAAGCTCACAAGCATTGATTTTTTTTTCAAAGCTGCTTCTGACAAGCATTTCAAAGCTGGCTTCTCTTAAAGAGGCTGTTCTTCCCTCAAAAGCTCCCTTTTTCTGCTGTATAAACAGAAACACACTGGAGTGGATTATCAAGCAGCTAATATGAACTCAGCCCTCTGCCTCACTGAACTTTTAGGGCTATGTCTTTCTTTTACAGGCTATATCTGCTGTCTGGTGAGTTTATTCATACCTCAATGGTTGACATTCTCATCGGGTATGTTGGTGAATGAAAGTTATCTCTTGGGTTTATGGCATATCTGTGTCTCTCAAGATGTGGGCTCAAGTGTGTGTCAAGAACATGGTA